>NW_028175958.1:32394-59616 GCF_949987555.1 Borostomias antarcticus
GTTTTTTTTATTTTTTTTTTATTGCGAGTTGATTTTAAAGAGGGATGAATGGAGAAACACTCTGCAAAGTGTTTATTTTGGGGGGTGACCTTTATTAACCCTTGTTCCAGGCGGGCTCCCCTTGGGGGGGGGCGCTCCGACGCTAGATTAACCCTTCCCCGCCGGGGGGGGAAGGGGGGGGGGGGCTAGACTGCACCCCATCACACGGGGGCAGGAAGCAGGGGGTGACAGTCAGATTGGACCCTGCCTCCACTCTCAACATCTGTCTCAGACTACAGCCCTCACACACACACTTTCTCTGAGACCTCCACTAATCCCCCTTCACACACACACACACGCACACGCACGCACGCACGCACACGCACACAGTCTCTTTCTCTCTCTCTCTCTCTCTCTCTCTCTTTCTTTCTCACTCACACACGCACAACCCCCCCCCCCCCCCCCCACACACACACACACACACTTCATGAACACACACACTTACAGCAGAGATTTGTTCAGAGCCAGAGGGTCAGTGGCGCTCAAGTGAAATATCACAGATGGACTTTGAAATATGAAATGAAACACTATGAAATATCACAGATGAAATATCACAGCACTAGGAAATATCACAGATGGAATATCAGAGCTGATTTCCCTTTGTCAGTCAGGATGTGTGTGTGTGTGTGTGTGTGTGTGTGTGTGTGTGTGTGTGCGTGTGTGTTTTTGTGTGTGTCACTCTCCCCATTGACACGCTGTAGCCGATCGCCCGAGGACATTGTCTTAGTCAATCCCACACGAGTGCCTCTCTCACCATCAGTCAGTCCCTCCCTGCCACACGCAGCCCTCCACAGGTTACCACGCACCCAGCCCCCCCCCCCTCACTCCTCCCTCCTCCTCCCTCCCCCTCTCCTCGCCCCTCCTCCCCCTCTCCCCCTCTTCCCCCTCTCCCCCATCCCCCCCCCCTCTCTCCAGTCAGGCCCAGCAGACTGGGGATGAGAGTGTGTGTGTGTGTGTGTGTGTGTGTGTGTGTGTGTGTGTGTGGTGTGTGGTGGCGCAGCCCCCTTTGATGTGCTGGTGTGTAATAGTAGCCGGGGTTCCGGAGTGACGCGGCCGGGCTGGTGATTGTGAGGGCACACGAGGGCCCGGGCGCCGGGGCCACGCTGCAGAGCCCCTGTCAGGACGCGTTAGACGGGCCTGTGATCTGCTCCCGGCCTGGCTTCGCTGCTCTGGGTGTCTGTGTGTGTGTGCGTGTGTGCGTGTGTGCGTGTGTGTGTGTGAGCCCAGGCCGTTCTCTGATCCCCGGTCCCTCTCTGCTCAGCAGGTCCAGGGTCACATGCCTCCGCTCATGATCCCCATCTTCCCCCACGACCAGCGCACCATGGCCGCCGCCGCCGCCGCCCAGCAGGGCTTCCTGTTCCCCCAGGGGCTCTCCTACAAGCCAGGTAGGACCTCCCCTTCTCCTTCAGTCCCCCTCTCTACCTCTCTCTCTCTCTCTCTCTCTCTCACCCCTCTCTCTCACCCCCTCTCTCTCAACCCTCTCTCTCTCATCCCTCTCTCTTTCTCTCACCCCCCTCTCTCTCTCTCAACCCTCTCTCTCTCATCCCTCTCTCTCTCTTCTCTCTCTCATCCCTCTCTCTCTCTCACCCCCCTCTCTCTCTCTCAACCCTCTCTCTCTCATCCCTCTCTCTCTCTTCTCTCTCTCAACCCTCTCTCTCTCTCCCTCTCCCTCTCTCTGTCCTACTGTGTTGTTATGATATAGGACAATATTGACTGGTTATCACAACACACTTAACCCATTCTGAAGTCCACATAGCAACACCATCAAATAAAGCACTAGTGCTCCCTCCTCAAGCTGAAAGACAGATACAGCAGCCTTGAGACAAGGCAGTGATCCTGCCTGTCTGTCTGTCTACCTGTCTGTCTGTCTACCTGTCTGTCTGCCTGCCTTGCGGAACAATAGATGTGGGTAGCAGAGTGAAGGAATGTAAACAGTGCCTCTGACTACTCACCATCCAGGAATCTGCTTGAGTGAGATACAGTAACACAATACTGTACGCTGCACGTACCTAGCACACTAAAACAGCACATATACTGTATCATTAGAGGATTTGCTAAGATTATATATATATACACACACATATATACACTTAATAGCATACGTTTAAGGGTAAAGATTATTCTTAGACATAGCATCTGAAAACCAACACCACTAAAACGTTAATGAGAAGATGTTGGGTGTTGGTGAAGATGTTGGGTGTTGGTGTCTGCGGGGTGAACATCCATTCCCCCGCTCGAGGTGCGTCTCTTCTGGCCTGTATCAGCACGTCTCTCCCTTTGTCTGCGTCTGGGAGAGAACGGGAGCCTTAGTGGCTCCACACGCAAGCATTCCGAATCCAAAAACAGATTTGTCGGGCAATTGCTACAACATGTTCATTGACTCCCTGCCAGGGCACTAACCCTTAGCCCTCATCCGCTCCCCCTGCCAGGGCACTAAACCTTAGCACTCATCCGCTCCCCCTGCTCTGTCAGAATTAAATATGTAACACTCTGGGCTTCTGTAATTAAATAGTAAATCAGATCCCTGCCATGGAGCACTCCCAGTCACTCAGCACACTCATTTGGCCTGGCTTGGCCTGGTCTGGTCTGGCCTGGTCTGGTCTGGCCTGGCCTGGCCTGGCCTGGTCTGGTCTGGTCTAGTCTGGTCCTGTCTGGTCTGGTCTGGTCTGGCCTGGTCTGGTCTGGTCTGGTCTGGTCTGGTCTGGTCTGGTCTAGTCTGGCTTGGCCTGGTCTGGTCTGGTCTAGTCTAGTCTGGTCCTGTCTGGTCTGGTCTGGTCTGGTCTGGCCTGGTCTGGTCTGGTCTGGCTTGGCCTGGTCTGGTCTGGTCTAGTCTGGTCCTGTCTGGTCTGGTCTGGTCTGGTCTGGTCTGGTCTGGTCCTGTCTGGTCTGGTCTGGTCTGGTCTGGTCTGGTCTGGTCTGGTCTGGTCCTGTCTGGTCGGGTCTGATCTAGCCTGGTAGGTTCTGGCCTGGCCTGGTCTGGTCTGGTCTGGTCTGGTCTGGTTTGGTTTGGTCTGATCTAGCCTGGTCTGTTCTGGTCTGGTCTGGTCTGGTCTGGTTTGGTCTGATCTGGTTTGGTCTGATCTAGCCTGGTCTGGTCTGGTCTGGTCTGGTCTGGTCTGGTCTGGTCTGGTCTGGTCTGGTCCTGTCTGGTCTGGCCTGGCCTGGCCTGGCCTGGCCTGGCCTGGTCTGGTCTGGTCTGGCCTGGCCTGGCCTGGTCTGGTCTGGTCTGGTCTGGTCTGGTCTGGTTTGGTTTGGTTTGGTCTGATCTAGCCTGGTCTGTTCTGGTCTGGTCTGGTTTGGTCTGATCTGGTTTGGTCTGATCTAGCCTGGTCTGGTCTGGTCTGGTCTGGTCTGGTCTGGTCTGGTCTGGTCTGGTCTGGTCTGGTTTGGTCTGATCTGGTTTGGTCTGATCTAGCCTGGTCTGGTCTGGTCTGGTCTGGTCTGGTCTGGTCTGGTTTGGTCTGATCTAGCCTGGTCTGGTCTGGTCTGGTCTAGCCTGGTCTGGTCTGGTCTGGTCTAGCCTGGTCTGATCTAGCCTGGTCTGGTCTGGTCTGGTCTGGTCTGGTCTGGTCTGGTCTAGCCTGGTCCCTCGCTGGGCTGTGCTCTGATAGTGACCATTGGCATGGATCTGGTGCAGGCAAAACTGAAAACACAAGGACTTTCATCATGACCTGCCCCTCACCGCCGGCACAGCCGAGGAACACACCGTTCTGTACGACTAGACCTGTGGACAGGATGACAGGCGGGAGGAAGAGGAGGAAGAGGAGGAAGAGGCTTGGCTCCCAGCAGGAATCCGCCAGCGGTACAGAGCAGGACAGGCCCGCTCCGCCTGCTTATCCTGGACGCTCCTACGGATACAGCTTTTGTTAGCGCCCTGTCAAAACACTGGAACAACACAACACACGAGCGCGACGCCACTCCGGAGCCAAGCCGAGAGAGAGAGAGAGAGAGAGAGAGGGGGAGAGAGAGAGAGAGAGAAAGAGAGAGAGAGAGAGAGGGAGAGAGAGAGAAAGAGAGAGAGGGAGGGAGAGAGCTCATTTGGCAGCCGGGCAGGTGAGGAGCGGAGCTTTAACGGGGTGTGGCGCGGTACCGTTGGTAGCGCGGCTAATAAATTAACTCTAAAAGAAAGTCAGCTATTTTGGAACTACGGAGCCATGACAGGTTGAACAAAGCGCCCCGGGGGGATTCCTTAGCGAGTGTGATTTCTCCGCTCTACACGTTTGACAGGGCAAAACGTTTTAGTTGAGATAACAGGAGTTATTATGGGGCCCTGACCAGGGGCCCGCCTTGTGTACGGCTACTGAATTATTCATGAGCCCATTACCAAATAGTAAAACGACTCCTATAGTCAACAGAATTACCTTAAAACCACTATTATAACGCATCCCCCAACACAATATAGCCGAGTGTACGCTCTTATGGGCAGCCTGTTAGCGCTGAGACTGCAGCTGTGTCCATCGTCCATGAAGACCCTGAGAGTGGCCAAGTGTTCGCTTCCACGCTGCGGCGCACTAATCTGATGTCATCATTACGAGACCCCCGCTTATGACCCTGACCCCGCCGCGCCGCCACGGCGACGGGGCTGTTGGCGGCGCGGGCGGAGCCCCGGTGTCAGACTGTGCTCAATGGTCCAGCGCAGCGCGGAGATGGCGGAGACGCAGGTCATCCTTTAAACAAATAGACCCGCTGACACACACACACACACACAGACCCCCCTCCAGGCGGTATACACATCCTCACGGGCCGTAATGGGCCTGGAGAATGAGTCCATGGTCGTTAGGTCCCGATGCAACAGTGTGACTTCCTCATGGACGTCATGCTGTAATGGCCGCCGGTGGACACGGCAGCGCTGTTCTGTTGGACACGCTGGGGAGCCGGACAGATGACCGCTGGTCCGGCCGGCCGGGGGGGGATCGGCACGTGGACCTTTGTGTTTGGGCTGTCAGGGTCCAGATACCTGAGTGACCAGCTGACCTGGTGTGATGGAGGAGGACCGATGGTTCGACCGCACACACACACACACACACCCCTATACAAACAGTATTACCAGCAGTGAGACCAGCTGTGAAACAAGCAGTGAGACCAGCTATGAGACCAGTGGTGAGACCAGCAGTGAGACTAGCAGTGAGACCAGCCGAGGGACCAGCAGTGAGACCAGCAGTGAGACCAGCCATGAGACCAGCCATGAGACCAGCCATGAGACCAGCAGTGAGACCAGCCATGAGACTAGCAATGAGACCAGCAGTGAGACCAGCAGTGAGACCAGCCGAGCCCGGACAAGACAGCGGCACCCCTTCCACCCCGCTTCCCTTTCAGCTCACTGACACCAGCCTGGCGCCGGGCCCAGTCTCTCCACAGACCCCCAGAACCCCCCCAGAACCCCCCCAGCCCAGTCTCTCCACAGACCCCCAGAACCCCCCCAGCCCAGTCTCTCCACAGACCCCCAGAACCCCCCCGGCCCGGCCTCTCCAGAGACCCCCAGAACCCCCCCGGCCCGGCCTCTCCACCGACCCCCAGAACCCCCCCGGCCCAGTCTCTCCACAGACCCCCAGAACCCCCCCGGCCCGGCCTCTCCAGAGACCCCCAGAACCCCCCCGGCCCAGCCTCTCCACAGACCCCCAGAACCCCCCCGGCCCACACGCCCAGCGCCCTGTCACTGTCCTCACTTGGCACCTGACCCCCCACACCCCCACCCCAACGCACCACAGGGATGACAGCACCTGACCCCCAACACCCCCACCCAGACACAGGGATGACAGCACCTGACCCCCAACACCCCCACCCAGACACAGGGATGACAGCACCTGACCCCCCACACCCCCACCCAGACACAGGGATGACGGGGGGGGGGGGGGGAGAGATAGGAAGGGGGGACATTGGGTTGGCTGCAACGGCCCTCAGCTCTCCCTCCTCCTCTTCTCCTCTCCTCCTCTCTTCTCCTCCTCCTCTCTTCTCCTCCTCCTCCTCCTCTCCTCCTTTCTTCTCCTCCTCTCCTCTTCTCTTCTTCTCCTCCTCCTCCTCTCCTCTCCTCCTCTCTTCTCCTCCTCTCCTCTTCTCTTCCCCTCGTCTCCTCTCCTCCTCGTCTCCTCCTCTCCTCTCCTCTCCTCCTCGTCTCCTCCTCTCCTCTCCTCGTCTCCTCTCCTCCTCATCTCCTCTCCTCCTCTCCTCTCCTCCTCCTCCTCCTCCCCTCCCTCTCTCCCACAGCACATTTTCAAACCCCTCCAGTCGTGTGATTTTATTTGCCCCTGGCCTTAAATGGGGATTGAATTTCCCTGGCTGTATCACAATGTGCTGCGCTGTACAAGATTGGCGAGTGGGGCCGGGGGGGGGGGGGTGGGGGGGTGGGGGTGAAGGGGCGGGAGTGAGGTATATACATTCACCCTCGTGCCTGTGGCTTTAATGGCTCCATACGTTTGTGAGGAGAAGTGACAAGCTGAAGTGGCGTCTGAACCGGGGCCAATTGCCCCCCCCCTTCCCCCACCCACCCACCCACCCCCGCGTGCTTCCCCGTATACATGCTTCAGTCAACCCCCCCGCCCCCCACCCCCTAACCCCAACCCACCCCCCTGCCCCCCCACCCCCCCTGCGACTCAGCCAGCCGGTCAGCTAGAGAGCACTTCCCCGCTCGGTCTCACCGGGGCCGTTCTGTCCGTCGCTCCCCACGGCGGGGCAGAGTGTGTGAGAGCCCCTCGTGCAGAATTACACACTCAACATACCCCCCCCCCTCCCCACCCTCGACATCAATCATACCCCCCACCCCCTCGCTCCGACACGCTCCCCCTTGTTACATACATGTCAGTCAAACTCCCTGACAGCTAGCCAAGCATTTCGACAGCTCTACTTAAAAGGTAATTCATACATAGTTGATACACTGCGATAAGGCGATAAGAATGTATTTGTTAGCCGTGTTATTGTAACTGCCTGCTTGTTCCGACCGGTTCGAGTACAAGTGCTCCCTCGGCGCTGCCAAGGCTACCAGCGCGGCGGGGGAACAATGGGGCTCCCGACGCCGGGGGAGGGGCAAGCCCACAGAGGCACGGACACGCCCCCCCGCCCCCCCCCCCCGCGGTCGTAAACAGTCTCCCGAGATGTTCGGGCGCGCACACACGCGCGCTCACACACGCACGCACTCGAAACAACAACTCCTAAACTTGCCAACTCTCCTTGTGTGTGTTGGTTTTAGTCATTCCTAGGGAGCAGGCAGGGGGGGTGGGTGGAGGTGGTTGGGGGTGGGGGGGGGGGTGTTGATATGGTACTGTACTGTGTGTGTGTGTACGTTCCTCAGTAATCCTGCTGCAGTCGGGGGCCGGCTGAGTCTTTTGTTGGTGCAGATGTTTGGGCCCGGAGCCGAGGGGCCCTGCCTGCCAGCATTCGGCCCTGGCTGCGGTAGCAGGAGGAGGAAGAGGAGGAGGAGGAGGAGAAGGAGGAGGCAGTGCCGGTCCCTAGGGACCGTGTTGGCGCTTGTCTGTGCGCTCACTCATTGTCTCAACCTGTGTGCATTGTCCCCCCTCCCCTCCCTCCCCCTCTCCCCCTCCCTCCCTCCCCCTGACAGGTGATAACTACCCGTTGCAGTTCATTCCATCCTCCATGGCGGCCGCGGCGGCGTCGGGGATCAGCCCCCTCCAGCTCCAGGTAGGCGCCACCACACGAGAACGAGAGAGCGAGCGCTGGTGGGCGATGGCGGCGGCCGTGCACTATGTGTATGCTAAGTGACGAGCCGCGCGCTAAATGAAGGCGGAGGCAGCTTATCAGCGGACACGTGCTCTTTAGCCCGCTTTATAGAGGACTTGACCCCGCACGCCCGCCGGAGAGCGGCGGTATCGGGGATAGCGGTTATTAGAGGGGATGGAACAGTTATTAGAGGGGATGAGCATCACGGCAGGTAGCTCTAATCGCTCCTCTGGGAACAAGCACTCGCACAGGACACTTTTTATTGTACGAGGGAAGGATATTAACTTTTTAGTCTGAAAGGATATCTTAATCCGCTGTGATGTTCCGGTGTAGCGTGGTGTTCACCTGCTCTACGGGCGCGTGTGTGTGTGTGTCTGAGATAAAGAGAGAGAGAGAGAGAGAGAGAGAAGGGAAAGTGAGAAATCAAAGTGGGAGTGTGATCTTACAGTGTGTGCAGACGGAGGCGTCTAGAAGGGGTAGGAGTCACGCTCGGGGCAGACGGTGTGTGTAGAAGGGGGAGGAGTCACGCTCAGGGCAGACAGAGAGCATGCTGGGACAGACTCCAAGCCCTGCAGGCACCTCCTGGAGCGATCTCACAGCTTTACTCCTCTCTCTCTCTCTCTCTCTCTCTTTCTCTCTCTCCCACTTCTCTCTCTCCCTCTCTCTCTCTCTCCCCTCTCTCTCTCTCTTTCCCTTCTCTCTCTCTCTCTCTCCCACTTCTCTCTCTCCCCCTCTCTCTCTCTCTTTCCCTTCTCTCTCCCTCTCTCTCTCTCTCTCTCTCCCCCTTCTCTCTCTCTCCCTCTCTCTCTCCCCCTCTCTCTCTACCTCCCCCCACCCTTTCTCTCTCCCTCTCTTCCTCTGTTTTTCTGTCCCATTCTTTCTCTCTCTCTCTGGCTCTCTCTCTCTCTCTCTGGCTCTCTCTCTCTCTCTGTCTCTCTCTCTCTCTCTTGACGGCTGAACCCAGGTCAGATGCTAACCTGAGGCAGTAATGTTTAATATAGATAATTATCTGCGTTCCATCCGCCAAGGCGTTACTATTATAATCACCACCATTATCCAGGCCCTCTCTAAGCCATAGCATGTTGTTTACACATTGACAATATGTATTCCATTGCATGCTTCCACTGGCCTGTGTTTAGCTTGTCATTCATTTGCAATGCAGGCTGGGTATTGGAGGCTGAACTCTGTGCACTGTTGCACTGACGGCATTACGTATATGTACGTTATGAGAGGGAAGTATGTAAACATAAATGCTCTTCCTTCACTTGAAACAAAAAGGGAAAAGAGAGAGGAAGGAGAGAGAGAGAGAGAGAGAGAGAGAGAGAGAGAGAGAGATGGCAACAGCTATACCAGAGCAGTGGCCTTGGTTGTTTAGCCAACAGCAGTGATAGGCTGCTGATACCAATTAGATATGAGGCTTTCTGATAGAGAGAGAGAGAGAGAGAAGGGGGGGGTGTCTCAGTACTTTTTCTCTTTTCATACAGTTGCCCCTCAGAATTGATGTCTCTTAGTATTAATGGGGCTTAGCAAGTCCTAACAATGCATGTCTTGCAGCTGGAGCTGGGGGGCGGGGCCTGCTGGGGGGCGGGGCCACATCACCTGGCATGGGAGCAGTCAGCTGCACGGGGAAGGTGTGGGACGGGTCTGAGCATGTTCAGGGTGTGTGCGTGTGAAGGCTGTGTGCGTGTGCGTGTGTGTGTGTGTTTGTGTTTGTGTTACTGCACAGTAGTTGTGCATTCATACTGTACATTCATGTGTGTACTTTATATTTGAGAGAGAGAGATGTAATGTTTACATCTTATTGTTTCTGTTATTTGGTTTTCATTCTTATTATTCTTTTTTCACTTGCTTTGGCAATGTAAACATGTGTTTCCTGTTTCATTCCTTTGAGGGGAAAGAGAGAGAGAGCAAGAGAGAAAGTGACAGAGAGAGAGAGAGGGAGAGAGAGTGACAGAGAGAGAGAGAGAGGGAGAGAGAGAGAGAGAGCGAGAGAGGGAGAGAGAGAGCGAGAGAGACAGAGAGAGAGCGAGAGAGAGAGTGACAGGTGAAAGTACTAGTGCTGTGTCTATTTGTGCTGCTCTCTGTGTGTGTAGTGGTGAAGGAGCCTCAGTATGGAGTGATGTCCTAACCCCGGCCCACTGGCCTCCTCTATTTATAGGGGACTAGGTCAGACAGGACCGTCATATATCCGGCGCTCAGGATGAGGAGAGGAGAGCAGAGAAGGGGCGAAGGGCTCCAGTCATTAATTCGGATAATGTATTTAACCCTGGGAATGGACCAAAAACAGAGTCTCCGAGACCATGACTTGGCTGACCTTTACTGAACACAGTAAACAAAAAGATGTGTATTCCCATTAATTGAAGTCAGCCTCAGATTCAGGCCTGCTTCTCTGGCTGCTATTTACCCTGCGTAGAGACTCTCCTTAAAACAGCAAGGCTAGACAAATATGCCCTTTCCTCTCCGGCTGGGATCAACAAGCCCTGCGACTGCCACCTCTCCTTCTACAAAGGGCTGGGAGGCAAGATGATTAAAACCCAATATCAAACCGGAGACGGAGAAATATGAAGTTCACTCCACTCCCCCGTGTCACGGGGATAACGACGTTGGCCGCCATCTTTCCTCGGCCTAGCGGCGAATCGGGCCCCGAGACGCCGAGCGCACAGCGGGAGAACTCTGTGTGTGTGTGTGTGTGTGTGTGTGTGTGTGTGTGTGTGTGTGTGTGTGTGTGTGTGTGAGTGTGTGTGTGAGTGTGTGTGCGTGTGACCCGCTGAAGTCACGTCAAGACAACAAGGCGAGGCGGACAAGGCCCTCTTGTTGTAAACAGGAACACGGAGCTACTGAGAGGAGGTGTGTAATTCTGTGGTGAGATGAGAGATGAGGAGACACTTTGTCCAGCAGTTAGCGCAGCCATGCAGTTAGCACAGCCATGCAGTTAGCGCAGCCATGCAGTTAGCACAGCCATGCAGTTAGCGCAGCCATGCAGTTAGCGCAGCAATGCAGTTGATGCAGCCATGCAGTTAGCGCAGCAATGCAGTTAGCGCAGCCATGCAGTTAGCACAGCGATGCAGTTAGCACAGCCATGCAGTTAGGGCAGCCATGCAGTAAGCACAGCCATGCAGTTAGCACAGCCATGCAGTTAGCACAGCGTTGCAGTTAGCGCAGCCATGCAGTTATCAAAGCGATGCAGTTAGCGCAGCCATCCAGTTAGCGCAGCCATGCAGTTAGCGCAGCCATGTAGTTAGCGCAGCCATGTAGTTAGCGCAGCCATGCAGTTAGCACAGCCATGCAGCGGCGCTCTGGCTCTGGCTGTGTCTACGGGCTCTGGTGACAGAACACAGCACATCTGACGCTCCAGAGATAAACCCTGTCCTTTTGTTCAGGCCATTTTTCAGCCTCTCCTTGCCTGGCAGGCTGGTTGGCTGGCTGGCTTGCTGATTGGCTGGCTGGTTGGCTGGCTGGCTGGCTGGTTGGCTGGCTGGTTGGCTGGCTGGCTTGCTGATTGGCTGGCTGGTTGGCTAGCTGGCTGGCTGATTGGCTGGCTATATGGCGGGCTGGTTGGCTGGCTGATTAGCTGGTTGGCTTGCTGATTGGCTGGCTGGTTGGCTGATTGGCTGGCTCTTATTGTAAATGCTAATATTCTAAACCAAGCCGCTGTGTCAATACAGTAACGGCTGTGGTGAGTACTATGTGGAGGTAGCAGGAATGAGGAGACGTGTGTGTGTGTGTGTGTGTGTGTGTGTGTGTGTGTGTGTGTGTGTGTGTGTGTGCGTGCGTGTATCTTCCGTAATGATCATATCACTGAGTTTGGTTTTCACACACCACTAGACAGGTAGCTGGACTCAGCGACCCCCACTTACCTGTACCCCGCCCCCCTAAACTTCCCGTGCTGAGAGCCCCACCACACACACACACAGCTCCCCTGCAAGGGATTGGCTGGCCATGCCTCCGTAATTAAAATATCTCTCCCTGTCAGCATCCTGGCAAGGTATAATTTTCCCCAATTTACTCAGTTTAGATTGTGAAATATATGAACCTTAAAAAATTGTCTTATTGGAGGAATTAATTCCCACAATGCAGCAGCGGTAATGTGCTCAGCCACCCAGCCGGCGAGGCTCGCCGCTCTGTCAGTCTTAATGCCGGCGCCGAAGCCTCTCACCGTCTCCTCTGTCATAACAGTCTGATCCAGGGACAGGGATCCACCCCCCCTTTCTCCACTCCAGAGGAAAAAAAGCCAACCTTGTAACAAAGGCTTAAAGCTGATGGATGTGAATGAATCACGGAGCCTGCGTTCTTGATTGTTGGGGAGTGTAATTTGCTCGTCAATACAGGACCGTCCGTTCGCGGCCACCTGTGGTGCTTCTGGGTGGCTAGCTGGGTCACACAAGGTTGGCTGGCTGACTGACTGCCTAACTGACTGACTAGCTGGCTTGCTGACTGACTGGCTGACTGACTGGCTAACTGACTGACTAGCTGGCTTGCTGACTGACTGGCTGACTGACTGGCTAACTGACTGACTAGCTGGCTGGCTGACTGACTGACTGACTAGCTTGCTGGCTAACTGGCTGGCTGGCTAACTGACTGACTAGCTGGCTAACTAGCTAGCTGACTGGCTGGCTGGCTAACTGATTGACTAGCTGGCTGGCTGGCTAACTGACTGACTAGCTGGCTGGCTGGCTAACTGGCTAGCTGGCTAACTGGCTGGCTGACTAGCTGGCTGACTGACTGGCTGACTGACTGGCTGGCTAACTGGCTGGCTGGCTGGCTGGCTAACTAGTTGGCTGTCTGACTAACTGACTAGCTAGCTGACTGGCTGATTGGCTGAGAGGCTGGCTGGCTGGCTGGCTGTCACCAGGCATCGGTATACAACAGGGCAATTTCCCGGGTGTTTCCCTGACAGATTGGCCGTGGTCCCGGGGTCTCAGGAGAGGAGGGGTGGAAACCGCGCCTCCATCGGCGTGCCCCTCTTCATTAGGGTGCTGGGATGAGCCCAGAACGGCCCGGAAACAAAGGCTCTGTCGCCGACTGTCCCTCTCTGATTACAACTGGCACCTCTCACCTCTCACAGGCAATTGTGCTCAGATTGTACCCAGAATGCACCCCCACCTCCTCGCTACATTCAATTGAATTGTAATACAAGACTGGGAATTTCCCTAATCCCACAAAATAATTCTCCATTTATTTGGCACTTTGTTTGCTGTTGTTTGTACACTATCCCCCTCGCATCAATTACACCAAGTGGAAAACAATTTCCTTCAGGCCGACGCGAGCCTGACATATTATGTCTGCCCTCCTCTTACCGGCTTGATAAACAGGGAGAGGGGGACTTTGATACAGGCCTGCTCGCTATCATTGGAAGCAGACTTTGAGGCTTATGCCGTTTTAGAGAAAGCATCATCGGATAAAGCAGAACATCTGTGTCCTCTCCATCCCGGCTCGGAGTTAGAACTAAATAAATAGAGCCCTCTGCTTTCGCTCAGTCAAATCCCCCCCCCCCTCCTCGCTCTACCTCTCTCTGTCCCTCGTTCCCATCTATATCTCCCATCTATCTCTCCCCCTCTCTCTCTCTCCTGCTCTGTGTACTACCCTCTCCTGCCTCCTCGTGTCTTTTGTCCCCCCCCCGGTCCGCGTGTCACTCTCGCTCCTTTTCTTCCCAGAAGCCCGCGCTCCCTCCCCCCGTCATGTCCGTCAGCTTTCAGGTTTCGGACGTTAAATTGCTTGAGTGGCGACTACGGACTGCAATTACCGTCCGTCACCGTGGAAACGGCGTCGCTCACTCCGGGGGGGGGGGGGGGGCTGGAGGAAGCGGGGAACCTGTCCCGACGCTCCAGAGATCAACGCCGTCGCGGAGATCTTAAGTGGCGGGCGGGGCGTGGCGGGGGGGGGGGGTCAGGTGGACTGAAGGGGCCCCTCTGTGTCTGAGGCAGGCTGGAGTGACAGGGAAAACACTTCACTCGGCGGCGTCGAACCCGGTATTTATCTTTTGTTTCCGGACGCGAACGCCGCCTGACCGTGACGCACAGTGGCGGAGGAACCGGGCCCACCGCCGCCGCCGCCAAGTGAAGCACTTTTGACTTTCAGTTCAGAAGAGAGAGAGAGAGGGGGAGAGACGGAGGGAGGGAGAGAGAGAGAGAGCGAGAGAGAGAGAGAGAGAGAGAGAGAGAGAGGAGGGGGGTTGGAAGACGGAGAGGAACAGACAGAGGTAGCAGCTGTTTCTGCGTTTGCGAAGAGAGGATTCTGGTCTTTGAAGGTAACCCAGTGCGGAGCGGTGCTGCTGTTGGCCGCGTGCGCGGAGCCAGCTAATGGGCTGGCGAGGCGAGCAGCTGGACGGACGCCGTAGAGAACAGAGGGACAGATGGACAGATAGTGTTGATAATACAGGGAGCAGCGCCCGGCGTCGGGGGCCTGACTGATAGCTGGAGGCTCGGGGCCTGCCCAACGCGCGCAGCGCTAGCCAGGCTGTGCGTCCGTGTGTGCGCGCGTGTTTGTGTGTAACCAAAGCAGAAGGAGAGGGAGAGCCTGCTTAGAAAAAAGAAAGGAAGAGAGAGGGAGAGAGGGAGAGGAGGAGGGAGGGCTAGATGGGAGCAGGTTGTTTGCCAGCGGAAGAGACAGATGTTGGGCCATACTGGAAAGCATCGCCGCAATGCACCAGGGCGCCTGTCCTCCCCCCCCTCCCCACCCCTTCCCCCCTCCCCCCCCTGACATCTGGGCCTAGCCCGGGTCAGCCTGCCGGGCCGCCCTGGGCAATGAGCCTGTACAAGCCTTGTGGCAAACCGGGCTGGCGCAGCCCCGCCTCTCTAAACGGCGCCGAGCGCTGGAGCGGACATGAGGGCGTTAATCGTGCTCCAGCGCCGCCTGCTCAGCACGGGCGAGACAGAGGTGACTGAGACTGAGCACGCGGGGGGAGGGGGGGGGGTTTGGAGGGTAGATGTCCTATCTAACGAAAACCACTGCCTCGCTGACCCTATATTAGCAAAGCCAACGGTAGCAAACCTCTCACAACCTAGGTTATCATTTCCGTTAATTTTGTAGGAGATAGGTGTTTGATTTGCCGGCCTGATTCCGACGCCGCGTTCCCCCCTGACATCTGGCGCTGGGCTATGGCCCCGCCCCTCTCCTTAAGAACAAACAAGATGGCGGAGTTTGTTTTTCTCCCTCCCGGCTCCGCCCCCCAAGCCTGCCTGATATCAGCGGAACTCTCAAGCTGTTGTTTTTGTCGTTCCATCTTCAGAAGTAGAAAAGAGGGAAGCTGTCAGGAGCGCCAGAGTGAACACAGCCTGCGCAGCGCGCGGCCAATCAGCTGTCGGAGAGTCGGCGGCCCGAGAGGGCGGACGACTCGGTGTCCAGAACGACACAGTAACGGGCAAAGGATAACATTGAACCGCAGTGACATTTCGACGTGGCTCTGCTGTCGTCGTATCTGTGAGAGAGGGGAGCCGAGCGGGGGGGAGGGGGGGGGGTGCCGTGCTGGGATGTCCGGCCCCGCCGGAGGGAGGGTGTAATCTCGCCAGAATGTTGTCGCAGGCAGAAAAGCGAAGGTGTGGGTTTAACCCCGCGTGCCCCCCCGGAGTCCTGGCTTTTAATGACCAGAGGCTAACAGGCTGACCTCTGACCTCGGCCTGGCCCGCGCTTCAGGAATCCATGCTGCTGAGATGGGCTCTGCTCAGCTGGGACAGAGGTGGAGGGTCACAGGAAAGGTTTCTGTGTGTGTGTGTGTGTGTGTGTGTGTGTGTGTGTGTGTGTGTGTGTGTGTGTGTGTGTGTGTGTGTGTGTGAGGGGGGGGAGAGAGAGAGAGAGTGTTTTTCTGTGTCAGTGTGCATGCATGTGTGGGAGAGAGAGAATGAGTGATTTTCTATGTGTGTGAGTGTGTGTGTGTGTGTGTGTGTGTGTGTGTGTGTGTGTGTGTGAGAGAAGGGTTCTATGTGTGTGTATGTGTGTGTGAGGGGGGGTCTACGTGTGTGTGTGTGTGAGGGGGGATCTGTGTGTGTGTGTGTGTGTGTGTGTGTGTGTGTGTGTGTGTGTGTGTGTGAGGAGGGGTCTATGTGTGTGTCTCCGGTGGGTTTCTGCGTGTCAGAGTTTTCTTCAGAGGACACAGAAGCTTACTTTCCGGTGTTTCCCTGTGTGGCAGAAACAGCAGCGCCCCCCAGAGAGGCCGGTATGGCGGACGGTGGCCCTGCAGGGACACACAGGACCATCTGCGGTTGCGGCAGTTTACTCTCTCCGCGGTGTGACGCCACCTCAGGCTTAGCGGAGCATCTCAGCGCCCGAGAGCGCAGTTTGTTTTCCGGGCCGACCACCATGAGTGGATGAGGGCAGATGAGAGAGAGAAAGGAGGAGGAGGAGGAGGGAGGAGGAGAAGAGGGAGGAGGAGGAGGAGGGAGGGGGAGGAGGAGGGAGGGAGGATGAGGAGGAGGAGGGAGGAGGAGAAGGAGGGAGGAGGAGGAGGAGGGAGGAAGAGAAGGAAGGAGGAGGAGGCGGGAGGAGGTGGGGGAGGAGGAGGAGGACGAGGAGGAAGAGGGAGGAAGAGAAGGAAGGAGGAAGAGGAGGGAGGAGGAGGGGGAGGAGGAGGAGAGAGGTGGGGGAGGAGGGGGACGAGGAGGGGGAGGAGAGGGAGGAGGAGGAAGAGGGGGAGGAGGAGGAGAGAGGTGGGGGTGGAGTCTGGACTGACCGCGGTCCCGACCCACTGCGTGTCTGCGTGGTCCTGGGGGCACCGAGCCAGCCCGCCCCCCCCCCACACACACACACACACACACACCCAGTCCCAGACGCACCGTTGACTTTCAGGCTGACCCTCATTACAGCGGCCTCCTTCTGCCGCCTCGCCCCGCCAAGATGGCTGTGTGTGGGGGGGCCTGTGGGGAGAGGCCTCTGTGAGGCCGGCAGATGTCCTCGAGTCGTGGGACTGAAACATGTGTCCTGGCGCAGGCCGGGCGTGCCGTCACACCGGCCGGCCAGAAGCTGTCTCCTCCGTGATCCCTGCCTCCTCCTCTACTCCCTGTCTCCTCTCCTCCTGGTCTCTCTTCTCCTCCTGGTCTCTCCTCTCCTCCCTCCCTGCCTCCCTCCCTCACCTGTTCTACCCATCTGGCTAGCAGCCGAGACGCGTCGCCTACGCCTGTCTTTGAGGGGAGTGAGCCCATGCCTGTTTAACGGAGGTGTGTGCGCGTGTGTGTGTGTTTTCCGTGCGTGTGTGTGTGTGTGTGTCTGTGTGTGTTGTCACACTGTTCTCCCGATTGTATTTATTGTGTTTGAGCTCCCGGAGGTTCTCAGTGTCCAGGCGCCTCCCTCAGCCCCTCCCCCTGTGGCTGTGACCTGCTAATCAGGCCTCACAAAAGCCTGCCTGCCTCTAATTTGAAGCAAAGCCCAATTATGCTGTTTTTCCAGAACAATAAAGTTCTTCCTACTCAAGGTCAGCAGCTTCGCCCATCCACTGCTCTGCTAACAAACATCTGTGTAACAGACCGCACTTCCACCACCTCCTCTGAAGCCCGCATAGGGCCTAGAGCCATGGAGGACGGTCACACACACACGCGCACACACACACACACACACACGCGTGCGCACAAGAACGCACAACCGCAGGCAACAAATGTCACCACAACTTTAAGTGCTCAAACGCAACTCCACAGTGACAGTATTAGGGACATACAGTAGAGGGTCAAAAATAGTCGCGGCCGCGTTCCTGTGTCCGTTCCTCCGGGAGACAAAAGGCTGTTTGTGAGTTGGGTGGGGGCAGCAGGGGGGTGGGGGCAGCGCTATCATTGTGGGAACATAATCAGTCTGTCATTTCCGCTGCCCATGTGCTGTTGTTCGCCCTCGGGTCCCCGGGAAGAATGGCCCTTTTGTGCGGAGCTTATGTGCCAGCGATAAAGTTTCTTACGGGAGAGCATACATGTTTATGTCTGGAGATACGTGCGCGGACACAAAGCGCTTTGTTGGGCTTTTTCGGACCGCGTCAGCAGGGGCCTGGGGAGGGCGGGGAGGGCGGGGCTCTTGGGGCGGTGGGGACCCAGGCAGCGAGAGAGAACCTGGCCTGTCTGAGTGAGGCCCGGTCCAGCCGCACCAGGAAATGAGACGGCCGTGTTGATTGGTGGTATGAACAGGAGCGGCCTTCTCCCTCAACGGGACCGTCTGATCGAATAACATGGAGGAGAGAGAGAGAGAGAGAGAGAGAGAGAGAGAGAGAGAGAGAGAGAGAGAGGTGGGGGGAGAGAGAGAGAGAGAGAGAGGGTGGGGGGAGAGAGAGAGAGGGGGGGGGGGAGAGAGGGAGGGAGAGGGAGAGAAGAGAGAGGGAGAGAGAGGGAGAGAAAGAGGGAGAGAGAGAAGAGAGGGGAAAGAAAGAGAGAGAGGGAGAGAGAGAAGAGAGGGCGAGAGAGAAGAGAGGGGAGAGAAAGAGAGGGAGAGAGAGAGGGAGAGAGAGAGAGGGAGAAGAGAGTGAGGGAGAGAAAGAGAGGGATAGAGAGAGGGAGAGAGAGAGAGGGAGAGAAGAGAGAGAGGGAGAGAGAGTTGGAGAGAGGTATAGAGAGACGGAGAGAAAGAAAAAGAGAGAGAGAGAGAGGGGTGGAACTCCAGACAGCTGTGGAGTGTTGTTCTGTTTCAGGGCTGAAGGCACACAGCCAGCCAGGCTAGGAGGGAGCTTCTGACTAACAGGCAGGACACAGAAGCTAATTTAACGGCATTAATGTTACCTGATGATCAATACTGGTCTGAGGAAGCCTGTCATGGGGTCTGGAGAAGGGCATCTCAATCCCGACCACACTGTTACACTAGACCACTACAAAACTAAAAAGCTCTTGGGCTTAGAGTCTAGGCTTTATCGTCAAAAATCACGTTCTTTCTGCAGCGTTTGGGAGACTGTGGAAAGCTTGTTCATTTGGTATCCATATACACCATATACCTCATCCTTTTACACTGGGGTGCTTGGAGTTTGTGTACTTTTAGCTGCTCTGCTACCGTTTATCTAAGACGTGATCCGTGTCTCACCCCAATACCCGACCAATGTGAAGTGTGGTTTACAATGTCTTAAAAATAAATTTAAAAAAAGCTTTTAAACGCCAGTATCAGTGTCGCCAAGCGACCTTCAGAGTGCGTGCCAGACAAGCGACCATCAGAGCGCGTGCCAGACAAGCAGCCCGCGTCTAGAATGTCTCTCAGAGCGCAGCCCCTCCACGAGGGATTGTCACCGAGCGAGCGCTCCGGGCGATGGCCGGCCAAACCGCACACCGTGTGGAAGCCGCCGCCGCCGCCGGTCTGCTAGCCGCTGACTTAACGTCAAACGAAACGAGGCCGATGACGTCAGCGCTCTTAGAGCGGAGCGAGGGGCCTTAATAATGTTTCATGTCTGGTGTGAAGGCGGTCCAACCGGGTGTGGGTTTTCTGACGGCTGCTCTGGACGCCGTAGCGGCAGCTCAGGTGTCTGTGTGGGGACGCCCCCCCCCCCCCCACGCTGGGTAGAAAGAAAATCACAGACCCCCGAGCCGACTACTGTACGCTCAGTCTGACAGAAAGTGTCCCTGTGCGAGTGGAAAAAGCCCGGCCTGGCCCAGCCCGGCCCGACGCTGAATGAAAGCCATCTCTTTGTGGTCACTCAGCCACTGTCTCTCCTACCAGGACCCAAGCCTTTGAAGCATAGTTAAGACCTTCGATGGAGACTCTCTGCCAACTGTGGAGACGAGGGAAGATGTGATCGACTGAGAGGAGGAGAGAGAGAGAGAGAGAGGGAGAGAGAGGAATAAAGACAGAGGAAAGGAGAGAGAAAAACCTTTGGATGATGGGATGGTTCTGGCTGGTGGTCTGGTTCTAGATGGTGGGGTGGTTCTGGCTGGTTCTTGCTCTTGGGGTGGTTCTAGACGGTGGGGTGGTTCTGGCTGGTTCTAGACGACGGGGTGGTTCTGGCTGGTTCTAGATGGTGGGCTGGTTCTGGCTCTTAAGGTGTTTCTGGCTGGTGGGGTGGTTCTGGATGGTGGGCTGATTCTGGCTGGTTCTAGACGGTGGGGTGGTTCTGGCTGTTTCTAGATGGTGGGCTGGTTCTGGATGGTGGGCTGGTTCTAGACCGTGGGGTGGTTCTGTCTGGTTCTGGCTCTTGGGGTGGTTCTGGCTGGTGGGATGGTTCTGGATGGTGGGCTGGTTCTGGCTGGTTCTAGACGATGGGGTGGTTCTGGATGGTTCTGGCTGGCGGGCTGGTTCTGGATGTTAAGGCCATGTGGGTTTTGTCCTCCTCTCCTCCCAGCAACTGTACGCGGCCCAGATTGCCAGCATGCAGGTCTCTCCCGGCGCCAAGATGCCCCAGCTCCCCCAGGGCCCCAACGCAGGCGGGCCCCTCTCCCCCTCCGCCCTGAAGAATGACAAGAGATCCTCCAGCCCTCTCATCCAAGTCAAGGTACGTTCTCTACCCCATCACCTCATCCCTCCGTACCTCCATCCCTCTACCTCTCCATCCCTCCCTCCCTCCCTCCCTCCCTCCCTCCCTCCCTCCATCCTTCTATCCCTCCATCCATCCCTCCCTCCCTCCCTCCATCCTTCTATCCTTCCCTCCCTCCATCCCTCTACCCCTCCATCCATACATCTCTCCCTCCCTCCCTCCATCCCTCCACCCTCCCTCCTCCTCCCAGCCCGATTGAGGGGTGCTGGGCCCGTGTGGATGAGGTGGTATTGGCCCGGTGGTCCTGCTCCAGCCCGGTGCTCAGTGCTACTGCTAACGCTGGGCCCATCAATCTGCGGCCTTTTAACAAGGCCCTCTCTCCCTCCCAACCAGAACTCTGTGGACACGGTTGCTATGGCTATGGGCACTCCGAGCGAGCGCTTTGTGGAACACATGGTTTCTGATCACAAAGAACAGCACAGTTGTTTTTTTTTCTCTCTCTCTCTCTCCTTTTGACATTCACTGGGATGGAACAAAACCATTACAGCCGAGAGAGACATCAGTCTTATGCAAATGCAAAAAAACAAAACAAAAAGAATTAAAAAAAATAAATAAAAAAAGAGGCAAAAGTGAGGGGTAGGAAAGAATTGATGACTCTTGTCTGGTAAATAAATGCCGTGGAGGAGGTTTGTGTCTGGTGAATAAACGCTGTGGAGGAGGTTTGTGCTGCTGTGTGGCACTGATCCACTAGTGCTCGGCGTGGAGCAGAGGGCAGATACATCATCCTCTCTCACCACGGCCCTAATCAAAAACACACGGCCATTTGGAAAAGTTTAGTTTAATATCACAATAGAGCAGGCACATAAATCATGTCATTAACCGGGCTGTGGAGCTCTCTGGTATTCTCTTCACTTGGCTCCGTTGCCTGTTCCCCCTCTCTCCAGCTCACCCCCCCCACACGCAAGCGCACGCACACACACATGCATGAACACACACACGCAACCCCCCCCCCCCCCCACACACACGCAAGCGCACGCACACACACATGCATGAACACACACACGCCTGACCACAGTCTCCTGAGGTCTTAACCACTGGCCGGTATCAAGCTGTCTCCCTCACACAATGACTTTATAGGACCTATGTCAGCATCAGTTTGCAAGCTCGTAGCTAGCTCATAGCAGTTTATAAGCTTGTAGCTAGGTCATATTGGTTTGTAAGCTTGTAGCTAGGTCATATTGGTTTGTAAGCTTGTAGCTAGCTCATAGCGGTTTGTAAGCTCGTAGCTAGTTCATAGCGGTTTATAAGCTTGTAGCTAGCTCATAGCGGCTTGTAAGCTCACAGCTAGCTCATAGCGGTTTGTAAGCTCGTAGCTAGCTCATAGCAGTTTGTAAGCTTGTAGCTAGCTCATAGCGGCTTCTAAGCTCATAGCTACTGTAGCACATAGCAGGCTCATAGCGCAGAAGTTACATACCGCAGCTTTAAAAATCCCCCTCGGGGATCAATAAAGTCCTATTTACCTACCTACCTACCTTAGACCAGGATCACTGACACCAAGCACACATGCCTTCTCTATTAAGCACACAGCTCACACTTAAGTTATTTAACACACTCTTAAAAAAACCAAAAGACTGAATGTATACTGCTTAGAACGAAATCTAAATACAAAGTAAATAAGTCAGTGCGATCCCATCTGTATCTGTACTCAGAATGAAACTGCCGCTAGTTGTGTTTGTCGACTTTCAGCTTGACTGCATGACAGACTGTAATTGGCAGAGCAGTAAGAAGCCCAGAGGCAGTCTGGACCATATGTTTGGACAAGGAGACACTTGGGCTTTGAAAAAGACTGTTAACCATAGTGAGCAGGCTAGTCCTCCACTGAGACTCCACTACAGAGAGAGAGAGATGAAGAGGAGCAGACCTATATCTGACCCTCAACAGCCATGTATGTGTGTGCAACAACTACAGTATGCTACTATCCATTGAGTCAGTCTGTCAGTTGGCCAGTCAGTCTGTTAGTCATGCAGTCAGTCTGGCAGCCAGCCAGCCAGTCAGCCAGCCAGCCAATCATCAGTCAGTCAGTCAGTCAGTCAGCCAGTCAGCCAGTCTGTCAGTCAGTCAGCCGGTCAGCCAGCCAGCTGGTAAGTCTCTGGAGAGATAGAACTCTGGTGAACTCCCACAGTGATACCCTCACTGAGGTATCTGCACCGAATCCACCCAGAAAATGCGCTGAAACACCGAAAAATTAAAACCCTCAACACCGTTCCGAGATATGTGTCCTCCTGTGACTCAACACTGCAGAGGAACTACGGCTAAACCTCTACTTCGCGTTATTCTATCATATTATACAACGGAGGATACGACGATCATGTGAAACAAATGATAACAGCAGAATGTGCAAATGAAGAGGGAAATGGGGAAAACAAGTTAATGAATTAGATAAGGCATACGACATCTGATGAGCCTAACAGCTGCCTATGATCACAGCCACCTTGGTTATCTGCTCATTATTCATTCTTTAAACTAGAAAGGAGAGCGAGAGAGAGAGGAGAGGGAGGGAGGGAGAACAGATGAAGATGTAGGGAGAATCTGCTTTAATTAGTGTGAACAAAGGCTCGGGGCAACTGTGAGGAGAGCTGGCATGGCACGGCGCCAGGAGGAAGAATGGATGAGGCGAGGGAGAGCGAGAGGAGGAAGAGGAGGGAGAGGAGGGGATGGGGGCCGGGGGGGGGGGGGGGGGGGGTGGAGATGAGAGGAGAGGAGTGGAGAAGGGAGGAAGGAGCGAGGGAGGAGGAAGAGAGGAGAGGAGAGGTCAGACAGGAGCTCTAGTAATTAGCCGGGAGCAGAGCCGCCTCCTGTCATCTGTGGGCCCAGAGACCCTCCAGCAGGAGGGGCGGCCATTCACATCTGTCTCCTCTCTACCCCCCCCTCTCCTCCATCCCCCCATCCCTCCCCTTCCCCCCGTCACAGGAGGAGGGAACGCAGCCTCTCAACCTGTCGGCCCGGCCCAAGACAGCTGAGCCAGTCAAGTCCCCCACGTCCCCCTCACACAGTCTGTTCCCCGGCAGCAAGACCAGCCCCGGCAGCCTGGGAGGCAAGGGCGGCCTGCCCAGCCCACTAGGCGGAGGCCTGGGTCGCGGCTCCTCTCTGGGTAAGGCCGGTCTGCGCACATCCTGGGACTTATCCATCACACACACTCACTCAGTACCCACAACACTGACCTACGCACATCCTGGGACTTGTCCATCACACACACTCACTCAGTACTACACTGACCTGGGAACATCCTGGTTCTTATCTACCACAGACACTCACTCAGTACTTAGAACACTGATGCTGACTCCAGTTCAGTTGAGTTTGTTTATTCATCCACGTAGATGAAGTGAAACACAAACAATGGCTAAAAAAACAAAAGTGCCAAAGTGCCAAATGAAAGACAAAAGGTGAGGTTGGAAGCCAAAGAGAGCTTACATGAAAACCCTAATGGAATTAGCTGGGGTCTTAACTACATCACACGCACCTGTATGTATGAATTAGTACATATTGTACAGTGATTCATCTGACTCTTCAGGAAGTGACCACAGCAGTGATCAAATACTTGTTTAAGATTATTGAGGATTACTCAAGATTAAAGAAGCGCTCTTTGTTCTTCAAACGCACGCAATAACGCATAGCAGCTGCTTTTGTTAGTTTAATTTTCCATGTTTAAAGAAAGGGAGTTTGACATACTATATCTTTCACACTGTCAAGGTCTAGCAGAGGCTTCAAACAACGTGACCCTTCACAACACTGGTCAGACCGTAATCTGGATTAAACAAAAGTTAATGACAATATATCCCCGTGTCTACGGAACTGTTGACTCTATTGCAACTCTTAATCTCCCCTGGATCACACGTTTAATACCACAGAGTCTCAACCTGCGGATGTTGAAACACGTTATTTGTTTTTAAGAGTTCTTGTGTTTCGCCTTCCCCTCTGAAGTGAGGCGTTTCTAGCCAGCCTCAGTAGCTGTTATTAGAGGCAGTCTTTCATTACAGTGGAGCTGCCTGCGTTTCCGCTGAAGCCTCCCGTCTGTTTGTTTGTTGAATTTGGGTGTTTTTTAACTGCTATCCCAGCTCACCTCAGACCCGGATCTTAATTACACAAAGAGGGCGACACCGATAGACTCAGACTAACTGCCTGAAGCAGCCACACACATGCTGCGTGCCACACACACACACACACACGCGCGCATACTGTACACACACACACACAGGCATGCATACTGTACACTTACATACACACGCAGACTGTACACACACACACACACGCAGACTGTACACACACACTATACACACTTACACAAACACACACACACACACACACACACACACACACACACACATAGAAAAAGGAGAGGAGGACCTCCCACAAGGCTTGGCCCTGTACATTAGGTAGATGAACACCTGTAATTGGGATTACAATTCCATTACGTGCGTGCGTGTCTTCGTGTGCAAGGTCACATGGCCACGCGTGCGTCTGCTTCTTCGTCTCTCTCTCCTCCCATGTTCTAACGGAGTGTGTGTGTTCTCTGGGGTCAGACATCCTGTCCAGTCTGAACTCCACGGCGCTGTTCGGCGACCAGGACGCAGTGATGAAGGCCATCCAGGAGGCGAGGAAGATGAGGGAGCAGATCCAGCGAGAGCAGCTGCAGCATCAGCAGCAGGGCATGGAGGCCAAGCTGTCAGCACTCAGCAGCATGGGCATTAACAACTGCAGGGCCGACAAGGTTAGACACACACACACACACACACAAATACACACACACACACATACACACAAATACACACACACACACACAAATACACACACATACAAATACACACACGCACGCGCACACACACACACACACACACACGTGCACACACACACAAATGTACACATGCAAACGCATGCAAACAGACACATGCACGTGCACACACACACACACACACACACACACACACACACACACACGGACACACATACTGTACTGTACACACTTCATCCAATTAATGTCTAATTCTCCCTTTATCCCTCAAAATGATTAATCTCTGTAATTCTCTCTAATTCTCTCTTTCTCTTTCTCATTTCCTCTCTATAGAATCCTCTGTATTCTCTCTTCTCTAATTCTGTAAGTTATTTTCTTTTTTTACAACACACACACACACATTTATTCAATATCTATGTCTTTGATTCAGACGATGCAAGTGGGTTTCTATTCACTGCCTTTTCGCCGCACCCTGTGTGAGTTATTCGTTTGAGTTATTAGTTTGCAGGCCAAAAACAAAACTAGTTAAGAAAACTGGACGTCTGGTTCTGTTTTACAAATAATTCTTAAAATGAATGGTAGCCATTAATCAGTATCCAGGGGGTGCTTTTGATTGGCATTGGCATGGTGGACAGGGTGTGTGTGCGTGCGTGCGTGTGTGTGTGTGTGTGTGAGAGAGAGAGAGAGAGAGAGAGAGCGAGGACATGGTGTTGCCCGGTGCGGGTTAGCCCTGTGATGTCTCTGCCCAATTAAAGCAAGAGACGTGGCCTTTTCTGTCCCCCGACATGGGGTGCGCACACACACACACACACACACACACACACTCCCAGGGATCCCCTTTAAAAATATCTTCAATCGATGAGTCAATCAAGGAGAGAGAAAAAAAACAACCACCTCGTCGTCGTCCCTTCAGCCTGGCGCCATGGTGCCAGTTGGCCTTGAGGACCAGGCAGGAACTAGGAGACAAGGTTCATTAATATTTCACCATCTCACACTTTCAACCAATAGCCTTAACTAGGTCAGTGTACATGTAAAGAAGTCAATAAGTATCTATTTAAAATACCGCCTTAATTCAGTATTAGGAATTTAGGAGGAGGCGTGGTCAGTGGCGTCGCAGGCTCAGCGCTCTGAAGCTCAGACGGCCGTGTGTGGAACGGCGAGGGCCGGTTCTCCGTTGAGAGACGTTCTGTGTTTCCTCGGAATGCGCGCCCTCCTCTTTCACCACACACTGTTGATTAGAGGAAGACATTCCTGCGGTTCTCAAACCACGCGGGCGGCCGCTGACGAGGAACACCTTTTACCTCTCCTACAGATCGATAGCTTCTAGAAGATTATCCAAATATGACATTTAATTACTTTCTAACACTATTGGTGCCCTTTCCCAGTCGCATGTCTTTGACCAGTCTGGTGTTGTACGAATCACGTAGACGGCGTCCCTTTGGCTTTGCGGAGATGGGGTTGTACTTCCTGTCACGACGGCGCTGAGGTCCAAGTCTGCTGTCAGCTCTCTGTCTTTGTTCAGTTAAGCGGGGCGCGGCGTGCGAAGGCTCGGTTCTCTGGGCGTCTCTGAGCCGGACTCCTGGTCCTGTTTTCCGCTCCACCATCTGACCGCTGGGTCGGCGCCTCCCTCCGCCTCCCTCCCAGACGAGCCTGCGGTTCCGCCAGGCTCCGGGACCTGCCGCGACACGACACAAACACAGCAGTGCGGACAATGCCTGAAAAGAAGCGTAATCAACAGGCAGCACACACCTATGAGCCTATTGTTCTCAGCAGGTAGAGCTTAGCACCCTTTCTCTGGCCTGTCGTTGGTTTTGTTTGGTTCTTTGCATTGTGGGGCTCTGTCTATTCAGCTGGCGCTGGAGCAGGCCTCACCCCTCTCTCACGTGATCTGCTGGGTGTTTTTATAAAAGGGGGAGGTTTGTGGTTTTGGCTGTCGATCACTCCTCACCTCCAGTCTACCTTCTCAATCTGGGTGCAGTGAGGGAGGGATAGGATAGGAGGGGAAGGAGAGATATAGACAAACAGAGAGAGGGAGAGAGAGAGAGAGCAAAAGAGAGGGAGAGAGAGAGAGGGGGAGAGAGGGGGGGGAGAGCGAGGGAGAGAGAGTGAGAGAGAGAGTGAGAGAGAGAGCGAGAGAGAGAGGGGGAGAGAGAGAGAGAGAGGGAGAGAGAGAGGAGGAGAGAGAGAGAGCGAGAGAGAGGGAGAGAGTGAGAGAGAGAGCGAGAGAGAGAGAAAGAGAGAGAGCGAGAAAGGGAGGGGGAGAGAGAGCGAGGGAGAGAGAGAGTGAGAGAGAGGGGGAGAGAGAGTGAGATAGGGAGAGAGAGAGAGGCACACCGACAGAGATAAGAAAAGAACATTGTGAATAGTT
>NW_028175956.1:0-77000 GCF_949987555.1 Borostomias antarcticus
TTACAGTCATTTAGCAGACGCTTTTAACCAAAGCGACTAACAATAATTGCATTTAACGTAGGAATAGCCAATGTACTACTACTTGCCAGAACACACAAGTGCATCTTCTTTCTAAAACAAGTGACTAAGAGCATAATCTAGTGCTGACGGCAAAGTGCAAGAATCACAATCTAAAGTACAGTGCAATATAATATAATAAGTGCTTAGGTGGGAGGATTGTTGTAGTACTTCTTGAAGAGATGAGTTTTGAGCCTGCGACGAAAGATGGGCAGCGACTCTGCTGTCCTGACATCAGTGGGCAGTTCGTTCCACCACTGCGGGGCCAGGACAGAGAAGAGCCGTGATCGTGTCGATCGACCGCAGCAGCCTCGGAGTGACGGGGCAACCAGTCGCCCTGAGGTAGCAGAGCGTAGTGGTCGGGAGGGGGTATAGGGTTTGACCATGGCCTGGAGGTAGGAGGGGGCTGTTCCTTTCATTGCCCTGTAGGCTAGAGCCAGAGTTTTAAACTGGATGCGAGCCGCTACAGGGAGCCAGTGTAGGGAGTGTTGAGACGAGCGGGTGTCAAGGTTGGTGTTGAAACGAGCGGGTGTCAAGCAGTTGGTGTTGAGACGAGCGGATGTCAAGCAGTTGGTGTTGAGACGAGCGGGTGTCAAGCAGTTGGTGTTGAGACGAGCGGGTGTCAAGCAGTTGGTGTTGAGACGAGCGGGTGTCAAGCAGTTGGTGTTGAGACGAGCAGGTGTCAAGCAGTTGGTGTTGAGACGAGCAGGTGTCAAGCAGTTGGTGTTGAGACGAGCGGTTGTCAAGGTTGGTGTTGAAACGAGCGGGTGTCAAGCAGTTGGTGTTGAGACGAGCGGGTGTCAAGGTTGGTGTTGAGACGAGGCCATAGGCGATGGTTCAGGCAGGTCAGACTAGGATGAAGGAAAAACAAAGGGTAAGGCAGGGTTAAAAATATAGACAGGCTTATTTGAGAGAGCTAGAGATGTGTGCTGCCCACTAGATTGGTCAATGATCTGGCATCGACTTGAGCAGACCGGCTTATTATTCTGTCAGAGATGGGTTCACCGTGTTGATTGACGTACGCTGCACGCTGTGGGATGTGCCAGGCTGCTCTGAATCAGAGGCTGTGGGAGCGGGCTGACGAGGGCAGGGCTGGCGAGGCTGACTGAACCGTGACACATATCCAGCTACAGCATCAGCCTTCACAGGTTTGCCGTACTGTGCGTTCAGGTTGTCTGGTACAGGCATCTGGATCATCTGGGCTCGGTATGGCTCAGGCATTTGGAAAACCTCGTCGAAGAGCGTGGTCATTAGTGCGTCCCGATACTCTGAAAGGCACAATAACAAGGACAAAGTGTGAGTGTGTCTGTTTGTTCTATACATTAAGTCTATACATTATGTAGAGAAGACATATAGTTAAAGTGCTCAGGTGGATTTTTTTCAGCCACTAGATGGGACAGTGGTGCAGCGTATCAGATATAAACAAGTAGGCGTTTTCAATCCATACAGTGCCGTTCAGGGGGTGGGGCTCAGCGCCGGGCCGGCTTCGCTCATATTAAAAAGAATCTGCATTTGCTCCACAGGCACTACACCGTTGGCTATATTTTCTGTACAGATGGTGATGACTCCCCTGGACCTATTTATTGCATATATTGGGGGTTTTTTCTCCAAAAAGTGCAGTAAATCGAACAGAGCACCTTTAAAATAAGAATGGGAATGTATTACTCACTGTGTGTTGGCTTGGTCTTGAGGGCTTGAATGGAGTATTGTCCCTTCTTTGCCTTGGGATACTTTATCATGTAGGCCAGTTCTCCTGTGGAGCTGATTGCCTGGCTCCGGTTGGCGTTCTCGTTGAAGTGCATTGCAGCCAAGTAATGCCTGAAACCATAATAACATATGATGTCACAAAATTACAGTAAATGTGGTAGTTTCTGCCCCACCCTGCCCTACAGCTCTGAAGAACCATGGCACAAGGCAGCGAGGTAGGGCGGCTGGTACTACCGTACCAATTTGAGCCGTCTGAGACAGACTTTGCAGAGGGCCCACCACCACCACCACCGCCAGAAAACAGGCGGTTGACCCAAGGGGTCACGGAGTGGTGAGTGAAAGATATACCGCTTGCCCATGTGGTCAAATATAACAATTCTGGTAGCAGTAAATTCTCTAAGTCTTGATCTTGAATATTCATATCAATATTTATCCATAAACAGGTGCTTATGTGGACAGTGCCAAACTATGCCCTCTGAAGAGGAAAACATCTGCTGTGCAGAACTCACACCAGTGTGTATTATTATCAATGCCGTTGCAGTATGGCACATGACCCCGACACATTGTCAACCACATAAAGGCAGTTATGGTAGCTGTTAGATGAGTGGTGGTGACACCCTTTGATCAAATCCAATTCCCCACCAAAATAACACACCTGAATGGTTCCTCTACCATGAAAACAATTTATTTTAATATAAATTTTTTTGTAGGTAACGGCCAGGTGTGGAGAGCTTCCACAAGACCCGGGGTGCATTATTTTTCACCCTGGTTTGGAACCAGGCTGCCTCAACCCCTACACCCTTCAGATAGCCCAAAATGCCTTCAGAGTACAGTATGGGCCTTTGCCTGATAGGGAGAGAGCAGCGTGAGTGTTACCCAAATAAAAAAGCTTAGCCATGTTTATAGTTTGAAACAATATAACATGAGTGTTCCCAATGCTGAAAATAATTTTTACCTGAATCATAAACAGTAGGAAATGGAAAACGATCTCACTGTCCGAGACCTAAAATATATTTTCAAGATATGTATATTGAAATTGCTTGCATGAAATATGTATTTTTATTACAGGCGTGCTCGCTTTCTGGCCTACAGGCAATTTGTCTGCTGGTGCTGGGGCTACCTGGGCAGGAGAAACAGGGTAATAATACCATCGTGTGTCGTCCTGCGAATCCGCCGAGAGTACCCAGATGAAGAGGGAGAGTATGTTGGCTTCAGACCACCCCTATAATTCCCGTATATGTTCAATAAAAACTTTCTTCACAGCTCAAGTTGCTGGCTTCTTACTGTAGTTTAAAAAATTATTAGATCGGTTTGGTCCGTACATCCTACTGTACATCACTCATGCAACCTGTGCTATACAGGAGTTTTAACATACTGTACCTGCACAGCATCCCAAAGAAAGGGAAATGGACATTCTTGGGTGCGAACTTCAGGATGACCGCATGGAATGCCTCCAGTGCTGACGTCTGGTGCTGTGGACTTAGTTTTCCCACATCTTTCAGGAACCTCCTGTTCGTCAGGGCCATTTCCACTTTGTGGGCACTTGCATCACCTTAAATGGAATAGGAATATGTAACATCCCTACCCATCAATCCCCATATAATATGCCAATGAATAACCTATCCGTATTACAAGATGCAGTACTTACCAGGCTGGAACCACCTGTTTCCATGTGTTTCTGTAAGATCACGGTGAACACATTTTGGGAACAAGGGATCTTCATGTGTGTGGACATTGTGAAGATGGTTCACAAGGGAAGTCCACTTTGCCACGGTTTCCTCTCCAGAAGCTGATGCTGTAGCGGACCAGTACATGTGGTTGGTTATACTGCGTTGCCACAGCTTCACCTTTTTGCACTTTTTGGCAAGTCCCTCCAACTTCCGTGACACAGCTGTTAATATGAGCAGAAAAATAGATCAAAAGGGGAAATGTGGAATACTCAATGTTCTGAATGATCCATGAGTTAACACGTTGTGAAGTCTGCATTGACAGGACTGTTCTGATACAGGAAAAACAGTTTCATAGAACCCAGATACAGCTATCTAATAACACCCTAGTGCATCTCATAGCTTTTCCTATACATCTCGTTCTGTTTATTTATAAGTTTAATAAAACATGCCTTTGTCTGACAAAGTATTGCTGAGTTTCATTAAAAAATGTTTAAATGTTTTTCCCCTAAAGATAATGTGGTCATACATTTTGCCACGTGCCAAACATCGTAGTAGTGCGTCACTGCAGGCTTCTGTTCTCTGAGGAACTTCTGGATCTGAGGATGTCTGTCAGTGACAAGGCAGCCCACGGTCAAACCAGACTCCTCTAGGAACTGAAGGCTTCTTTTCAGTCCCTCCTTCTCCATCCTTCCACTGCCGCCAACCTCGTTGCTCTATTGAGGAAGACAAGTTCATGAGACAAAAAACAAAACAATGTGTCACACAATGCTGCTAGAACATTAGTGATTTTGGGAACCGGTGTAATGTTAGAATGGCTTGGGCACATCCACTATTGCGCAGTTACAGTACACATCAGATCTTTTGTCCCTCTATGATTGCATTCAGACTAACCTGTACCAACTGAATGTCTACAATGACATTGCTGTCCAGCTCCATCATGGAGTAGCATCCATACTTGGCTGAATGCCCAGGAGAGTCAGCCCTCATGTCACCAGCAAAGGAAACGGTCTCCTTCTGCCTCAGTGACAGCAGCAGCTCCTCCTGGTCTGTCTTCCATTTGTTGAAAATGGTTGGCTGCAGGTATGAGCGGGCGTGGGCATGGTAGGTGGCACTGCAGATTGACCGCACGCGCATTGTGCTCAGTACCTAGTAAACAGAAATTATGAGTGAACGCAGGGTATAAAATGTTATTCAAATGAACATATTTTAAATACTCTGTGGGTTAATAGATTACCTTCTTTGTTTGAAGGAAACTTGACCCTGAAAAGAGGATGGCGGCAGACAGCTGCAGGTTGCCAGCAGGTGTGGTTCCAATCAGCGGCTGACTCATCCACTTCCTGTAGTAGGTGCAGTGTGGACAACTCTGCTCAACAGACAGGAAGGTCCCCTGCACAATCTTCTTGACCTGGCACCTCATGCTGCATATCGGGCAGGTCTCAAATAAGGTCATGAGACAGTCCTCGAACACGATGTATTTTGGTGTCTCATGAACTGATGCCGGAGGTTGACTGTGGAAACAACACCCAAAATAACAATGGATTCGTGAATGAAAAGACGTTAAGCGCTCCACCCCAGGCATTAGGCATATCAAGGTATAATAGTTTTAAAAAGCTGTCTTTTAAGAAAGATTAAGTGCAAATAGGTAAATAATAACCATACATGTACTACCAATTACTTACGATAGAACTGTGGACTCGGTTAAGACAGACTCTCCAGGGTTGTAGGTAGAGTCGTCTTCTTCTGGGACTTGGATGGAGTCATCATCATCTAGACGGGCCCGTTTGGAGGGCGGTGAATCTGCATTCTTTTGCGGTGTTGAGGTCAGGACAGGTAGGACAGGGCGAGAAATCACTCTGCTTCCAACACCAATGCTTGTTGTGGCAACACTGGCCTGTGTAGCTGTAAATGAAAATGTTGATTTAGTATATACATAGAAATTCAAGTATGTGGTTGTGTTACACTCCAAATAAATCAGGCTTACAAAGTGCCCATCACACACCTCTAGTTTTGACGTTTTTGTGCAGCAGAGTGTATCTTCCAAGCTGTGTGCCAACAGTTTGCCTGTCATGTTTCAGGGGATCAGTCTGGCAACCCACCTCACAAGTACTCTTCTGAAAGACATAACAAATATTTCTAAGATTAAGCCAGTCAGTCAGTCAGGGAACAAACCAACCGACCAGCCAGTCAGTCATCTAGCCAGTCAGTCATGCCATCTATGGAAGCTGGCAGATAGATAGAAGTGGGTCCTATTTTAGAATAAATCTGTAAAACGTAACAAAATGTTAAAGTGAAGGGGTGTGAATACTTTCCAGAAGCCCTGCATGTCTAGCCTCATCTCGTTACCTGTCTAGCAGAAGTTGGGTTCAACAAGGTAGGAACCGATCCTGGTCTAAGCCTCAACAACTTTGCAAACCCAGAGTTGTACTTCATCTGATTCTCAATGCAGTCCAGCGTGAAATGGGCAGTGCAGAGATGCAGGGATTGGCTGACATTCTCTGGGACGCTGTCTGGAAAGATGAAGTTGAGCCACTCCTGGCGCAAAGCTGGGTTCAAAGGAAGGTTGTGCAAGGACACATTAGCGGCAGTGCAGCCAGCCACTGCACAGGTTAAATGAGGCTTGCTCATTATATGAGGAAGACAGAAAGAGTAAGAGATGGGAGAGAGTGTGAGATGAAGAGAAAAAAGGTGGAGTGAAAGACAGGCAGAGAATGGCGCTTAAAAGGGCCTTTGTGTTGAGCTCTTAAAAGAGCCTTTGGGTCAGAGTGAGTGAGTGAGTGAGTGAGTGAGTGAGTGAGTGAGTGAGTGAGTGAGTGAGTGAGTGTGAGCGAGTGAGTGAGTGAGTGAGTGAGCAAGCGATGGAGAGATGGATTTGAAAAATGTGTGACAGCTAAAGTAAGTGTTGGAGATATATGCTGCAAAAGGAGAAAAAAATACAGTATATTAGTAAAAGTGTAGCTCTTTTGCATCAAATACATATAACATAAATGGCATTATAACAGTACCAGACTGCCAGGTAGACCTACTAACCTCACTAGCACCAACATGACCACACACAGGTCAAACAGACCCTTTTCTAAGCAGCCTTGTTGAGGTGTCATAGCAGGGTAAACACAGGTGCAATTAATAACAAAATGATGGCCCTGTTCCATTTAGGATTTAGGAGAGACATGATCCTGCAAATGTGCATAGTGGCTTACTGGAATGGCTGACACAATGAACAGAATGGGACCACAAATAATTTTATCAATTACACCTGCGTCTTTCATACTATGACATCAACATGGCTACTGGAAAAAGACTATTGGTTTAGCGAGCGGGAGACTAAATGAGCGGGAGAACACACACAGCTAACCACGTCCACATAATCCATTCCAAACAGCTAATGTTAGCTTTGAAAATAAGTTTGGTCATCTTAGCTAGATAACTAAGGTTAGTTAATATCAGCACTAACGTTATATAGGCTCTGATCTATAATGGCTAAAAATAAACCGTGTCACGACTGTCACCTTAGAGACCAGTTATTGAGAGATAACGTTAGCATGATAACTAACAAAGCTAAGCTAGTTACCATACCTGACATTAGGCTAACGTCAACATGCTGGATAAAGACAGATAGCTAGCTGGATCAGACAGCTTTTTAATAACTGTTGCCAATTACAGCTAACGTTATGGGTCGTTTATCTAACATTAGCTAGGTTGGCGAATCACGGAGAACATGGTAAAAACGAATTTGTATGACAACCACAAATACAGTTATAAAACGTATGTACAAATTACATTAAAATTAGAGGTGGGCATCATTGAGACTGCAACTATTCAATAATTATTATTATTCTCAAGATGAGGTGAAAAGGTTCAGAGCTGCCTTACCGTGTTCGATGAATCGTGAAATGGCGCAAAGACAGCAGGTGCGCGAGCCAGACAGGTTTCAGTTGGAGGCGGGTGCAGGGGAGTGGAGGCGGGATTTTCAAACTTTAGGGTGACGCCAAGAATGGGAAAAACGTCACGAATTCTGAGTATTTTTACCCCGAGTCAAATTGGACTGAAAATGTTACGCTTCCAGTTTCTCAAAAACGACAAAACGGATATATTTAATGTTTTTATTGTGTTTCTTCAATGTCCTATTGTGCAAATAGCACGTTCAAACTCAAAAAAAGTGAAAATCACCATGTTAATCCTTTAAGTGTCTGCGTCAGCAACGTCTACTATGACATCATAAAGCAATGGGAGATGTAACGTGGCGAGGCGCCCTCTAGTGGTTTTGATAAGTTAACATGATACGGTTTTTGTCAAATATCTCGGAAACGGAAGCTCGTACAGCAAATTTATCTGTATAGGGGACTGCTAACTGTAGAATTTGATGAGGAATCGAATGAGCCCATCTGCGAGGCTCTACGACTTTCGATTCAAAAGTTATAGCCGTTTGAACCACATCATTTTCATATCTGTACGGTTTTTGTCCGATTTCAAGGACATTTGACACATCATTTTTCATATCTGTACGGTTTTTGTCAAATATCTCGGAAACGGAAGCTCGTACAGCAAATTTATCTGCATAGGGGACTGCTAACTGTAGAATTTGATGAGGAATCGAATGAGCCCATCTGCGAGGCTCTACGACTTTCGATTCAAAAGTTATAGCCGTTTGAACCACATCATTTTCATATCTGTACGGTTTTTGTCCGATTTCAAGGACATTTGACACATCATTTTTCATATCTGTACGGTTTTTGTCAAATATCTCGGAAACGGAAGCTCGTACAGCAAATTTATCTGCGTAGGGGACTGCTAACTGTAGAATTTGATGAGGAATCGAATGAGCCCATCTGCGAGGCTCTACGACTTTCGATTCAAAAGTTATAGCCGTTTGAACCACATCATTTTCATATCTGTACGGTTTTTGTCCGATTTCAAGGACATTTGACACATCATTTTTCATATCTGTACGGTTTTTGTCAAATATCTCGGAAACGGAAGCTCGTACAGCAAATGTATCTGCATAGGGGACTGCTAACTGTAGAATTTGATGAGGAATCGAATGGGCCCATCTGCGAGGCTCTACGACTTTCGATTCAAAAGTTATAGCCTTTTGAGCCTGTGAGTTGCCATCACTGCTAGTCCTCTAATCAACCAGTATCAACACATCATTTATATGACAACTTGGTTAAACAAAGCTCAGAGAGCAATATGTACTCTATTCTGTCTTCAATTGGGGGTGTTTTTGTCAAAGAATGAATACAGAATAATTGTAGAAAATTCTTACTCTAAAGTTTATCCCCATTATGGACTTACTTGTTTTCTCTAAGTCAGTGTGTCAGATCCAGAAGTCACTAGCTACTCTGATGAGGTGGAATGGATCACTGACTGTTTAAGTGTCTGCGTCAGCAACGTCTACTATGACATCATAAAAGCAATGGGAGATGTAACGTGGCGAGGCGCCCTCTAGTGGTTTTGATAAGTTAACATGATACGGTTTTTGTCAAATATCTCGGAAACGGAAGCTCGTACAGCAAATTTATCTGCATATGGGACTGCTAACTGTAGAATTTGATGAGGAATCGAATGAGCCCATCTGCGAGGCTCTACGACTTTCGATTCAAAAGTTATAGCCGTTTGAACCACATCATTTTCATATCTGTACGGTTTTTGTCCGATTTCAAGGACATTTGACACATCATTTTTCATATCTGTACGGTTTTTGTCAAATATCTCGGAAACGGAAGCTCGTACAGCAAATGTATCTGCATAGGGGACTGCTAACTGTAGAATTTGATGAGGAATCGAATGGGCCCATCTGCGAGGCTCTACGACTTTCGATTCAAAAGTTATAGCCTTTTGAGCCTGTGAGTTGCCATCACTGCTAGTCCTCTAATCAACCAGTATCAACACATCATTTATATGACAACTTGGTTAAACAAAGCTCAGAGAGCAATATGTACTCTATTCTGTCTTCAATTGGGGGTGTTTTTGTCAAAGAATGAATACAGAATAATTGTAGAAAATTCTTACTCTAAAGTTTATCCCCATTATGGACTTACTTGTTTTCTCTAAGTCAGTGTGTCAGATCCAGAAGTCACTAGCTACTCTGATGAGATGGAATGGATCACTGACTGTTTAAGTGTCTGCGTCAGCAACGTCTACTATGACATCATAAAAGCAATGGGAGATGTAACGTGGCGAGGCGCCCTCTAGTGGTTTTGATAAGTTAACATGATACGGTTTTTGTCAAATATCTCGGAAACGGAAGCTCGTACAGCAAATTTATCTGCATAGGGGACTGCTAACTGTAGAATTTGATGAGGAATCGAATGAGCCCATCTGCGAGGCTCTACGACTTTCGATTCAAAAGTTATAGCCGTTTGAACCACATCATTTTCATATCTGTACGGTTTTTGTCCGATTTCAAGGACATTTGACACATCATTTTTCATATCTGTACGGTTTTTGTCAAATATCTCGGAAACGGAAGCTCGTACAGCAAATGTATCTGCATAGGGGACTGCTAACTGTAGAATTTGATGAGGAATCGAATGAGCCCATCTGCGAGGCTCTATGACTTTCGATTCAAAAGTTATAGCCTTTTGAGCCTGTGAGTTGCCATCACTGCTAGTCCTCTAATCAACCAGTATCAACACATCATTTATATGACAACTTGGTTAAACAAAGCTCAGAGAGCAATATGTACTCTATTCTGTCTTCAATTGGGGGTGTTTTTGTCAAAGAATGAATACAGAATAATTGTAGAAAATTCTTACTCTAAAGTTTATCCCCATTATGGACTTACTTGTTTTCTCTAAGTCAGTGTGTCAGATCCAGAAGTCACTAGCTACTCTGATGAGATGGAATGGATCACTGACTGTTTAAGTGTCTGCGTCAGCAACGTCTACTATGACATCATAAAAGCAATGGGAGATGTAACGTGGCGAGGCGCCCTCTAGTGGTTTTGATAAGTTAACATGATACGGTTTTTGTCAAATATCTCGGAAACGGAAGCTCGTACAGCAAATTTATCTGCATAGGGGACTGCTAACTGTAGAATTTGATGAGGAATCGAATGAGCCCATCTGCGAGGCTCTACGACTTTCGATTCAAAAGTTATAGCCGTTTGAACCACATCATTTTCATATCTGTACGGTTTTTGTCCGATTTCAAGGACATTTGACACATCATTTTTCATATCTGTACGGTTTTTGTCAAATATCTCGGAAACGGAAGCTCGTACAGCAAATTTATCTGCATAGGGGACTGCTAACTGTAGAATTTGATGAGGAATCGAATGAGCCCATCTGCGAGGCTCTACGACTTTCGATTCAAAAGTTATAGCCTTTTGAGCCTGTGAGTTGCCATCACTGCTAGTCCTCTAATCAACCAGTATCAACACATCATTTATATGACAACTTGGTTAAACAAAGCTCAGAGAGCAATATGTACTCTATTCTGTCTTCAATTGGGGGTGTTTTTGTCAAAGAATGAATACAGAATAATTGTAGAAAATTCTTACTCTAAAGTTTATCCCCATTATGGACTTACTTGTTTTCTCTAAGTCAGTGTGTCAGATCCAGAAGTCACTAGCTACTCTGATGAGATGGAATGGATCACTGACTGTTTAAGTGTCTGCGTCAGCAACGTCTACTATGACATCATAAAAGCAATGGGAGATGTAACGTGGCGAGGCGCCCTCTAGTGGTTTTGATAAGTTAACATGATACGGTTTTTGTCAAATATCTCGGAAACGGAAGCTCGTACAGCAAATTTATCTGCATAGGGGACTGCTAACTGTAGAATTTGATGAGGAATCGAATGAGCCCATCTGCGAGGCTCTACGACTTTCGATTCAAAAGTTATAGCCGTTTGAACCACATCATTTTCATATCTGTACGGTTTTTGTCCGATTTCAAGGACATTTGACACATCATTTTTCATATCTGTACGGTTTTTGTCAAATATCTCGGAAACGGAAGCTCGTACAGCAAATGTATCTGCATAGGGGACTGCTAACTGTAGAATTTGATGAGGAATCGAATGAGCCCATCTGCGAGGCTCTACGACTTTCGATTCAAAAGTTATAGCCTTTTGAGCCTGTGAGTTGCCATCACTGCTAGTCCTCTAATCAACCAGTATCAACACATCATTTATATGACAACTTGGTTAAACAAAGCTCAGAGAGCAATATGTACTCTATTCTGTCTTCAATTGGGGGTGTTTTTGTCAAAGAATGAATACAGAATAATTGTAGAAAATTCTTACTCTAAAGTTTATCCCCATTATGGACTTACTTGTTTTCTCTAAGTCAGTGTGTCAGATCCAGAAGTCACTAGCTACTCTGATGAGATGGAATGGATCACTGACTGTTTAAGTGTCTGCGTCAGCAACGTCTACTATGACATCATAAAAGCAATGGGAGATGTAACGTGGCGAGGCGCCCTCTAGTGGTTTTGATAAGTTAACATGATACGGTTTTTGTCAAATATCTCGGAAACGGAAGCTCGTACAGCAAATTTATCTGCATAGGGGACTGCTAACTGTAGAATTTGATGAGGAATCGAATGAGCCCATCTGCGAGGCTCTACGACTTTCGATTCAAAAGTTATAGCCGTTTGAACCACATCATTTTCATATCTGTACGGTTTTTGTCCGATTTCAAGGACATTTGACACATCATTTTTCATATCTGTACGGTTTTTGTCAAATATCTCGGAAACGGAAGCTCGTACAGCAAATTTATCTGCATAGGGGACTGCTAACTGTAGAATTTGATGAGGAATCGAATGAGCCCATCTGCGAGGCTCTACGACTTTCGATTCAAAAGTTATAGCCTTTTGAGCCTGTGAGTTGCCATCACTGCTAGTCCTCTAATCAACCAGTATCAACACATCATTTATATGACAACTTGGTTAAACAAAGCTCAGAGAGCAATATGTACTCTATTCTGTCTTCAATTGGGGGTGTTTTTGTCAAAGAATGAATACAGAATAATTGTAGAAAATTCTTACTCTAAAGTTTATCCCCATTATGGACTTACTTGTTTTCTCTAAGTCAGTGTGTCAGATCCAGAAGTCACTAGCTACTCTGATGAGATGGAATGGATCACTGACTGTTTAAGTGTCTGCGTCAGCAACGTCTACTATGACATCATAAAAGCAATGGGAGATGTAACGTGGCGAGGCGCCCTCTAGTGGTTTTGATAAGTTAACATGATACGGTTTTTGTCAAATATCTCGGAAACGGAAGCTCGTACAGCAAATTTATCTGCATAGGGGACTGCTAACTGTAGAATTTGATGAGGAATCGAATGAGCCCATCTGCGAGGCTCTACGACTTTCGATTCAAAAGTTATAGCCGTTTGAACCACATCATTTTCATATCTGTACGGTTTTTGTCCGATTTCAAGGACATTTGACACATCATTTTTCATATCTGTACGGTTTTTGTCAAATATCTCGGAAACGGAAGCTCGTACAGCAAATGTATCTGCATAGGGGACTGCTAACTGTAGAATTTGATGAGGAATCGAATGAGCCCATCTGCGAGGCTCTACGACTTTCGATTCAAAAGTTATAGCCTTTTGAGCCTGTGAGTTGCCATCACTGCTAGTCCTCTAATCAACCAGTATCAACACATCATTTATATGACAACTTGGTTAAACAAAGCTCAGAGAGCAATATGTACTCTATTCTGTCTTCAATTGGGGGTGTTTTTGTCAAAGAATGAATACAGAATAATTGTAGAAAATTCTTACTCTAAAGTTTATCCCCATTATGGACTTACTTGTTTTCTCTAAGTCAGTGTGTCAGATCCAGAAGTCACTAGCTACTCTGATGAGATGGAATGGATCACTGACTGTTTAAGTGTCTGCGTCAGCAACGTCTACTATGACATCATAAAAGCAATGGGAGATGTAACGTGGCGAGGCGCCCTCTAGTGGTTTTGATAAGTTAACATGATACGGTTTTTGTCAAATATCTCGGAAACGGAAGCTCGTACAGCAAATTTATCTGCATAGGGGACTGCTAACTGTAGAATTTGATGAGGAATCGAATGAGCCCATCTGCGAGGCTCTACGACTTTCGATTCAAAAGTTATAGCCGTTTGAACCACATCATTTTCATATCTGTACGGTTTTTGTCCGATTTCAAGGACATTTGACACATCATTTTTCATATCTGTACGGTTTTTGTCAAATATCTCGGAAACGGAAGCTCGTACAGCAAATGTATCTGCATAGGGGACTGCTAACTGTAGAATTTGATGAGGAATCGAATGAGCCCATCTGCGAGGCTCTACGACTTTCGATTCAAAAGTTATAGCCTTTTGAGCCTGTGAGTTGCCATCACTGCTAGTCCTCTAATCAACCAGTATCAACACATCATTTATATGACAACTTGGTTAAACAAAGCTCAGAGAGCAATATGTACTCTATTCTGTCTTCAATTGGGGGTGTTTTTGTCAAAGAATGAATACAGAATAATTGTAGAAAATTCTTACTCTAAAGTTTATCCCCATTATGGACTTACTTGTTTTCTCTAAGTCAGTGTGTCAGATCCAGAAGTCACTAGCTACTCTGATGAGATGGAATGGATCACTGACTGTTTAAGTGTCTGCGTCAGCAACGTCTACTATGACATCATAAAAGCAATGGGAGATGTAACGTGGCGAGGCGCCCTCTAGTGGTTTTGATAAGTTAACATGATACGGTTTTTGTCAAATATCTCGGAAACGGAAGCTCGTACAGCAAATTTATCTGCATAGGGGACTGCTAACTGTAGAATTTGATGAGGAATCGAATGAGCCCATCTGCGAGGCTCTACGACTTTCGATTCAAAAGTTATAGCCGTTTGAACCACATCATTTTCATATCTGTACGGTTTTTGTCCGATTTCAAGGACATTTGACACATCATTTTTCATATCTGTACGGTTTTTGTCAAATATCTCGGAAACGGAAGCTCGTACAGCAAATTTATCTGCATAGGGGACTGCTAACTGTAGAATTTGATGAGGAATCGAATGAGCCCATCTGCGAGGCTCTACGACTTTCGATTCAAAAGTTATAGCCTTTTGAGCCTGTGAGTTGCCATCACTGCTAGTCCTCTAATCAACCAGTATCAACACATCATTTATATGACAACTTGGTTAAACAAAGCTCAGAGAGCAATATGTACTCTATTCTGTCTTCAATTGGGGGTGTTTTTGTCAAAGAATGAATACAGAATAATTGTAGAAAATTCTTACTCTAAAGTTTATCCCCATTATGGACTTACTTGTTTTCTCTAAGTCAGTGTGTCAGATCCAGAAGTCACTAGCTACTCTGATGAGATGGAATGGATCACTGACTGTTTAAGTGTCTGCGTCAGCAACGTCTACTATGACATCATAAAAGCAATGGGAGATGTAACGTGGCGAGGCGCCCTCTAGTGGTTTTGATAAGTTAACATGATACGGTTTTTGTCAAATATCTCGGAAACGGAAGCTCGTACAGCAAATTTATCTGCATAGGGGACTGCTAACTGTAGAATTTGATGAGGAATCGAATGAGCCCATCTGCGAGGCTCTACGACTTTCGATTCAAAAGTTATAGCCGTTTGAACCACATCATTTTCATATCTGTACGGTTTTTGTCCGATTTCAAGGACATTTGACACATCATTTTTCATATCTGTACGGTTTTTGTCAAATATCTCGGAAACGGAAGCTCGTACAGCAAATGTATCTGCATAGGGGACTGCTAACTGTAGAATTTGATGAGGAATCGAATGAGCCCATCTGCGAGGCTCTACGACTTTCGATTCAAAAGTTATAGCCTTTTGAGCCTGTGAGTTGCCATCACTGCTAGTCCTCTAATCAACCAGTATCAACACATCATTTATATGACAACTTGGTTAAACAAAGCTCAGAGAGCAATATGTACTCTATTCTGTCTTCAATTGGGGGTGTTTTTGTCAAAGAATGAATACAGAATAATTGTAGAAAATTCTTACTCTAAAGTTTATCCCCATTATGGACTTACTTGTTTTCTCTAAGTCAGTGTGTCAGATCCAGAAGTCACTAGCTACTCTGATGAGATGGAATGGATCACTGACTGTTTAAGTGTCTGCGTCAGCAACGTCTACTATGACATCATAAAAGCAATGGGAGATGTAACGTGGCGAGGCGCCCTCTAGTGGTTTTGATAAGTTAACATGATACGGTTTTTGTCAAATATCTCGGAAACGGAAGCTCGTACAGCAAATTTATCTGCATAGGGGACTGCTAACTGTAGAATTTGATGAGGAATCGAATGAGCCCATCTGCGAGGCTCTACGACTTTCGATTCAAAAGTTATAGCCGTTTGAACCACATCATTTTCATATCTGTACGGTTTTTGTCCGATTTCAAGGACATTTGACACATCATTTTTCATATCTGTACGGTTTTTGTCAAATATCTCGGAAACGGAAGCTCGTACAGCAAATTTATCTGCATAGGGGACTGCTAACTGTAGAATTTGATGAGGAATCGAATGAGCCCATCTGCGAGGCTCTACGACTTTCGATTCAAAAGTTATAGCCTTTTGAGCCTGTGAGTTGCCATCACTGCTAGTCCTCTAATCAACCAGTATCAACACATCATTTATATGACAACTTGGTTAAACAAAGCTCAGAGAGCAATATGTACTCTATTCTGTCTTCAATTGGGGGTGTTTTTGTCAAAGAATGAATACAGAATAATTGTAGAAAATTCTTACTCTAAAGTTTATCCCCATTATGGACTTACTTGTTTTCTCTAAGTCAGTGTGTCAGATCCAGAAGTCACTAGCTACTCTGATGAGATGGAATGGATCACTGACTGTTTAAGTGTCTGCGTCAGCAACGTCTACTATGACATCATAAAAGCAATGGGAGATGTAACGTGGCGAGGCGCCCTCTAGTGGTTTTGATAAGTTAACATGATACGGTTTTTGTCAAATATCTCGGAAACGGAAGCTCGTACAGCAAATTTTTCTGCACAGGGGACTGCTAACTGTAGAATTTGATGAGGAATCGAATGAGCCCATCTGCGAGGCTCTACGACTTTCGATTCAAAAGTTATAGCCGTTTGAACCACATCATTTTCATATCTGTACGGTTTTTGTCCGATTTCAAGGACATTTGACACATCATTTTTCATATCTGTACGGTTTTTGTCAAATATCTCGGAAACGGAAGCTCGTACAGCAAATTTATCTGCATAGGGGACTGCTAACTGTAGAATTTGATGAGGAATCGAATGAGCCCATCTGCGAGGCTCTACGACTTTCGATTCAAAAGTTATAGCCGTTTGAACCACATCATTTTCATATCTGTACGGTTTTTGTCCGATTTCAAGGACATTTGACACATCATTTTTCATATCTGTACGGTTTTTGTCAAATATCTCGGAAACGGAAGCTCGTACAGCAAATTTATCTGCATAGGGGACTGCTAACTGTAGAATTTGATGAGGAATCGAATGAGCCCATCTGCGTGGCTCTACGACTTTCGATTCAAAAGTTATAGCCTTTTGAGCCTGTGAGTTGCCATCACTGCTAGTCCTCTAATCAACCAGTATCAACACATCATTTATATGACAACTTGGTTAAACAAAGCTCAGAGAGCAATATGTACTCTATTCTGTCTTCAATTGGGGGTGTTTTTGTCAAAGAATGAATACAGAATAATTGTAGAAAATTCTTACTCTAAAGTTTATCCCCATTATGGACTTACTTGTTTTCTCTAAGTCAGTGTGTCAGATCCAGAAGTCACTAGCTACTCTGATGAGGTGGAATGGATCACTGACTGTTTAAGTGTCTGCGTCAGCAACGTCTACTATGACATCATAAAGCAATGGGAGATGTAACGTGGCGAGGCGCCCTCTAGTGGTCTTGATAGGGGTGTGGAAGTGTTGGAGTCGGACTGATGAGTGCATTTTTGAAATAGGATATCTACATTAGGTAAACACGGGTGTAATTAATAAAAAGGCGAGGTTGCTGCGAGTGGTTGCTAAGCAAAGCGTTCACTAAGTGTAGTCACAAGCACCAACCCCCCTCTCCCCCCGCCGGGACGGCTCCCTCTCTCCTCCCCGATAGGTAGATTTGGGGAGCGTTCTTTGAGCGCGAAGGACGACCGAGAGGCGAGATTAGCGTTCGTTCAAGTAATAATAAAAAAAAGAGTCCCATAGCCATTGAATTGGTAGTAGCCTAGGCTATTTTGAGGTTGGTCATTTCTCCGAGTGAGAATTGTGAAGCGTGGCGAGTGAGCGTGAGAATAGGCTGCAATGCGTGTCTGAGACTTGGCAGCCCCGGGTTTCACTGATCTAGCGGTCAGTAAATTCGACCAAATTTCAAGAGGTGGACATCACTGGATTCATCTCGGCATACAGATAATTCAAGAGCAATTGACTCATGTTTACGAAGCACACCAACATAGTGCTCTGATCAGCTGCACTCTCCAGTGAAGTTCTCAAAACGCGACAGATGCCCGGATCCGTAGTAGCCTAGATCTCATTGTATTACAGTCATTTAGCAGACGCGTTTATCCAAAGCAACTAACAATAATTGCATTTAACGTAGGAAAAGCCAATGTAGGCTACTAGCCTACTAGACTACTTGCCAGAACTCACAAGTGCATCTCCTTTCTAAAACAAGTGACTAAGAGCATAATCTAGTGCTGAAGGCAAATTGCAAGAATAGCAATCTAAAATACAATAGAGGGATCCGTGTAGTTCTCTCTGTAAAATAACTACAACGTAGACCTAAATTAAAGAAATAAAAAGTACCTTTGAGAAACCGCACATTATTGCGGCGGAATTTGATATTGCTAGTAGCCTAGTTTATGGCTTTGTCAATCCATTGATATCGATTTATAATTATTTCAAGTTTTTCTCCCTATGCAAAAGATGGGGCGGTTGTGTGAACCCAACCAGTAGAGAGCGTAGTTTTACGCTTTGGCTCCCTTGAACATAGATGGTGAAGTGGGCTATCTGGAGCGTACAGGGAACATAGTAGGCTAATGCTGATGATTTCTGTCACGGGCAGCATACACTGCATACCCTCAGTCCCCTAATAGGTCTTATTTCATTTGAACTTGGCTATTAACTTGATGGAGCATGTTACATTTGAGCAATATGATGATAATATGGCTAAAAGGTAGGCTACAATATGTCACAGTGCACTGGCTACTGCTATCATGTACAGTACTCCTACACATAGTAACTTCAGTTTTACAAGATGCCACAGTGCACTGGCTACTGCTATCAATACGATACAGTACAGTGCTCCTAAAATACCTATGTTATATACAGATGCCCTCAGCTGCAGGATCATCTCCTTTGATGATTTTACCTCTTTTGAATACCACGCTATGTTCTTAAAATGCCAGCCCCCAGTTCTGGCAGTAACAGTGTATAGGCCTCCTAAACAATGCCCTGCCTTCTCTACCGAATTTTCAGAACTCCTGTCCATTGTTACGGTTTCACCTCCACACACGCCCCCCTCCTCCGCCTCTCCACAACCCTCCACCTCTGTGCCTACCTCACACGCCCCCTGCAGCTCGGCACGGGCACTGAGGGCGCTCCAACGACAGCTGAAATGAGTTGAGCTGATGAGCGAATGAGCTTATGGCCGGATCACTGCACACCTGCTGCCACCTTCTCATGAACCCCCTCTACCTACAAGAAGCCGGTTTCTCCAGCCATTCATCGCCAGATCTTCCCTAAGAAACGCCTGGCAAGTATCGTAGTTGTTAAACAAAGTATTTCTGCTTATATATATGTGTGTTTGTGTGCTCTCTGGACCACCCCACCCCAAGGCTTACTCGTCTCTCCGTGTTCCCTACAGAACGACCAGGTGTGCTGTGATCCGGCTTGCCTGCCCATGACTCTGCCCGCCACCCACCGCAGCTGCGCCAACCGGCCTCAACCTCCAGCCTGCCAGGCTCCCAACCTGAGCCATCCGGGCACTACCTTCCCTCCCAGCTCCAGCAATAAACGCCCTGCTGGGCAAAGAGCTTCCTGCCTCCTGTGTCGTGCACTTGAGCCCCGTAGCTAACTAGCCTTAACAGTCCATCATCCATACAAATTATGACACCCTTGATCTAGTGATTACTAAGGGCCTTCTATGCACTCTATGTATATCAAGTTGTGTACAGAAGCTGGTTGCCCTGAAACAGGCTTGTTCTGTTCTGATATCTGTGTTGCTTCAAAGGCTTAGCATGCTACTAACCGTTTTCTGTCTCCCCTAGTGCCTCTCTCTCTCCCTCCGACCTTCTAACCAGGTCCAGTGGATGCTCCACTGTCACCCGCACACCACCCTGAGTCCGATAGATACCCCCGTGTCAGCTGTGGAACGTAGCGGCAGTGGCTAGTTGCAAAACTAGAATGGAGAAGTAAGACGCCTCCTTCCCTCCACTAGTCTGGGGGTCCACCTTGGGCAAGTGGTAGTACCCCCTAGCCCCCCTACCTGGGGTTACAGGCAAAAACCCTGATGACAAAACAACCTAAAGGAAGAGAGACCCGGCCCGGAGGAAGCCCGGGGCCCTCGTCTGGAGCCAGGCCCAGACGGAGGGCCCGCATGCGAGCGCCTGGTGGCCGGGCTTACCACGGAGCCTGGCCGGGCCCAGCCCGAATAGGCAACGTGGAAGCACCATCTCCTCCTCCATCGTCCCGTAGACCCACCACCCGCGGGAGGAATTGTCGGGGTCGGGTGCGCTGCCAACTAGGTGGCGGTGAAGGCGGGGGACACCGACGGACCGGACCCAGGCGGCAAAGGCTGGCTCTGGGGACATGGAACGTGACCTCTCTGGGGGGGAAGGAGCCGGAGCTTGTGAGGGAGGTGGAGCGATACCAATTACACCTGGTGGGCCTAACCTCCACGCACAGCACCGGCGCCGGAACTAAACTCCTGGATAGGGGTTGGACCCTGTTCTTCTCCGGAGTTGCTCACGGTATGAGGCGTAAGGCAGGTGTGGCTATACTAGCTAGCCCCCAGCTGAGCGCCTCTGTGCTGGAGTTCACCCCAGTGGACGAGAGGGTCGCCTCCCTGCGCCTTAGGACTGTGGGGGGGGGACTCTGACTGTGGTTTGTGCTTATGCACCGAACAGCAGTTCAGAGTACTCAGCCTTCCTGCAGACCCTGAGTGGAGTCCTTTTGGGGGCTCCTGCAGGGGACTCCAGTGTCCTACTGGGGGACTTCAATGCACACGTAGGCAATGATGGAGAAACTTGGAGGGGCGTGATTGGGAGGCATGGCCACCACGATCTGAACCCGAGTGGTGTTTTGTTGTTGGACTTCTGTGCTAGTCACGGTTTGTCCATAACAAACACCATGTTCGAACACAAGGATGCCCACAAGTACACCTGGCATCAGAACACCTTAGGCCGAAGGTCGATGATCGATTTCGTTATCGTATCATCTGATCTGAGGCCATGCGTTTTGGACACTCGGGTAAAGAGAGGGGCAGAGCTGTCCACTGATCACCATCTGGTGGTGAGCTGGTTTCGATGGCGGGGGAAACTTCTGGACAGACCTGGAAAACCCAAGCGTGTAGTGAGGGTGAACTGGGAACGTCTGGAGGAAGAGCCTGTCTGGAGAGATTTCAATTGCCACCTCCGGCGGAGCTTCTCAGGCATCCCTGTGGAGGTTGGGGACATCGAGCATGAGTGGTCGGTGTTCAAAGCCTCCATTGCTGAAGCTGCGGCTGGGAGCTGTGGCCTGAGGGCCATAGGTACCTCAAGGGGCGGTAACCCTCGGACACCGTGGTGGACAGCGGTGGTGAGGGAAGCCGTCCGACTGAAGAAGGAGGCCTTCCGGGTTATGTTAGCCCGGGAGACCCCAGAAACAGTTGCAGGGTATCGACTGGCCCGGAGGGCTGCGGTTTCGGCCGTGACCAAGGCAAAGCAGCGGGTGTGGGAGGAGTTCGGAGAAACCATGGAGAAGGACTTTAGGTCGGCACCAAAGTGTTTCTGGAAGACCATCAGACACCTCAGGAAGGGAAAGCGGGGGACCATCCAAGCTGTATACAGCAAGGAGGGGACACTGCTGACCTCAACTGAGGAGGTTGTTGAGCGTTGGAAGGAGCACTTTGAGGAACTCCTGAACCCGACTAATCCACCCTCTACGATCGAGGCAGAGCCGGAAGATGATGGGGGGTCGTCAATGTCCTTGGAGGAGGTCACTGAGGTAGTCAAACAACTCCACAGTGGCAGAGCCCCAGGGACTGATGAGATCCGTCCAGAAATGCTGAAGGCGCTGGGTGTAGAGGGGCTGTCTTGGTTGACACGCCTCTGTAACATTGCATGGAAGTCTGGGTCAGTGCCGAAGGAGTGGCAGACTGGGGTGGTGGTCCCAATATTAAAAAAAGGGGACCAGAGGGTGTGTGCGAATTATAGAGGCATCACATTACTCAGCCTCCCAGGGAAAGTTTACTCCAAGGTGCTGGAAAGGAGGGTCCGGCCGATAGTCGAACCTCAGATCGAAGAGGAACAATGCGGATTTCGTCCTGGTCGTGGAACTACCGACCAGCTCTTCACTCTCGCAAGGATCTTGGAGGGGGCTTGGGAGTTTGCCCAACCTGTCTACATGTGTTTTGTGGACTTGGAGAAGGCTTACGACCGGGTCCCTCGAGAGGTCTTGTGGAGGGTTATGCGGGAGTATGGGGTGAGGGGGTCCCTACTTAGGGCCATCCAATCCCTGTACACCCAGAGCGAGAGCTGTGTCCGGGTCCTCGGCAGTAAGTCGTCTTCCTTTCCGGTGGGTGTTGGCCTCCGCCAGGGCTGCGCTTTGTCACCAATCCTGTTTGTGATTTTCATGGACAGGATATCGAGGCGTAGCCGGGGGGAGGTGGGTTTGCTGTTTGGTGAGCTGGGGATCACCTCACTGCTTTTTGCAGATGATGTGGTCCTGATGGCATCAGCTGCCTGCGACCTCCAGCACTCTCTGGATAGGTTCGCAACTGAGTGTGAAGCGGCTGGGATGAGAATAAGCACTTCTAAATCTGAGGCCATGGTTCTCAGCAGGAAACCGGTGGCCTGTCCGCTCCGAGTAGGAAATGAGTCCTTACCCCAAGTGAAGGAGTTCAAGTATCTGGGGGTCTTGTTCACGAGTGAGGGAACCATGGAGAGGGAGTTTGGCCGGAGAATCGGAGCAGCTGGTGCGGTTCTGCAGTCGCTTTACCGCACTGTTGTGACGAAAAGAGAGCTGAGCCAAAAGGCAAAGCTCTCGATCTACCGGTCTATCTTCGTCCCCACCCTCACCTATGGTCATGAAGGATGGGTCATGACCGAAAGAACGAGATCACGGATACAAGCGGCCGAAATGAGTTTTCTCCGGAGGGTGGCTGGGGTCTCCCTGAGAGATCGGGTGAGAAGTTCAGTCATCCGGGAGAGACTCGGAGTAGAGCCGCTGCTCCTTTGCGTCGAAAGGAGCCAGTTGAGGTGGTTCGGGCATCTAGTGAGGATGCCTCCTGGGTGCCTCCCTAGGGAGGTGTTCCAGGCGTGTCCGGCTGGGAGGAGGCCGCGGGGTAGACCCAGGACTAGGTGGCGGGACTACATCTCCGCACTGGCCTGTGAGCGGCTAAAGATTCCCCAGGCAGAGCTGGTTGATGCTGCTAGGGAAAGGGATGTCTGGGGCCCCCTGCTGGAGCTGCTGCCTCCGCGACCCGACCCTGGATAAGCGGATGAAGATGATGATGATGATGACACACACACGTACACACATCAGTCCACATCCGGCTTAGGCCTGGACCTGGGTCCAGTCCCCCTTCCCCTCACCCTAACCCAGGTCCGTATCCTTTTCCTACCCCCTCTCTACCCCAACCCCTGCCTCTATCTGGGCCCAGGCACATTCACCCACACACAGACATACACCAGTGTTTGCCATGTCTCTCCTATTATGTTTTTAGCCTCTCTTACTCTGAAAATGTAATTTAATGTCATTTATTGCTTTATAAATGTTCTTAGCCGGTAGACAAACATACTCCAGGAGCTTGCTCGATTTCCTTGTTGAGAGGGGTCAGGGAAGAATTTGTACAGCTCACTTTTTGCTTCCCTCTGGAATATGTAGGGATGGGATGTATCCCCACCTCCCTTGTCATCTGTAAAGCGCATTGTGTTGCCTCTGGGTATGAAATGCGCTATACAAATACAGCTTTGATTGATTGATACCACTTCATATCACAGCGAGCATACTGTAGCTATACAGCTCTTTACAACACAGGACAGTAGGTCTATACCTAGCTGTACAGCACTTTACAACATACAACAGTAGTCATATACCTACTGTAGCTACTGTATACAAGTACTTTACAATACAGCACAATAGACCTATACCTAGCAGCACATTAGGCCTATATTTAGATATACAGGACTTTCCAACACAGCACGGTAGGCCTAGCTGGATAACACTTTACCAAACAGAAACCAAAAGAATCAAGTATTATTATTATTATGATTAGGCCTATATTTATCTGCCCCAGTCTGACTGAAGTCCTATAAAGCAACTGGTTATTCACCAGATCACTGATGAAGAGGAGGTTCACCCAGGATCTCATATTACCCAGAGCCATCACTGCTAGTCCTCTAATCAACCAGTATCAACACATAATTTATATGACAACTTGGTTAAACAAAGCTCAGAGAGCAATATGTACTCTATTCTGTCTTCAATTGGGGTGTTTTTGTCAAAGAATTAATACAGAATAATTGTAGAAAATTCTTACTCTAAAGTTTATCCCCATTATGGACTTACTTGTTTTCTCTAAGTCAGTGTGTCAAATCCAGAAGTCACTAGCTACTCTGATGAGGTGGAATGGATCACTGACTGTTTAAGTGTCTGCGTCAGCAACGTCTACTATGACATCATAAAAGCAATGGGAGATGTAACGTGGCGAGGCGCCCTCTAGTGGTCTTGATAGGGGTGTGGAAGTGTTGGAGTCGGACTGATGAGTGCATTTATGAAATAGGATATCTACATTAGGTAAACACGGGTGTAATTAATAAAAAGGCGAGGTTGCTGCGAGTGGTTGCTAAGCAAAGCGTTCACTAAGTGTAGTCACAAGCACCAACCCCCCTCTCCCCCCGCCGGGACGGCTCCCTCTCCCTCTCTCCTCCCCGATAGGTAGATTTGGGTAGCGTTCTTTGAGCGCGAAGGACGACCGAGAGGCGAGATTAGAGTTCGTTCAAGTAATAATAAAAAAAAGAGTCCCATAGCCATTGAATTGGTAGTGGCCTAGGCTATTTTTGAGGTTGGTCATTTCTCCGAGTGAGAATTGTGAAGCGTGGCGAGTGAACGTGAGAATAGGCTGCAATGCGTGTGTCTGAGACTTGGCAGCCCCGGGTTTCACTGATCTAGCGGTCAGTAAATTCGACCAAATTTCAAGAGGTGGACATCACTGGATTAATCTCGGCATACAGATAGTTCAAGAGCAATTGACTCATGTTTACGAAGCACACCAACATAGTGCTCTGATCAGTACGAGTCCTCACTAAGACTAGACGAAGGGCACACATCACACCAGCCTTAAAATCACTACACTGGTTACCTGTCAACTCTAGAATAGACTTTAAAATACTATTACTAGTCTATAAATCTCTCCACAGTCACGCACCAGAAAACATTTCAGACATGCTTGTCAGGTACATGCCCAACAGACCACTCAGATCCTCAGGTACTGAACTCGTAACTGTCCCAAAAGCCAGGACCAAGAAAGACGGAGAGGCAGCTTTTAGTTATTATGCCCCCAACCTCTGGAACACCCTGCCGGAGTGCCTAAGAAGGGTCGAAACAACGGAGGTCTTCAAGCAAGATCTCAAGACGTACCTTTTTGGCCTAACCTACAATCACTAGCCAGGACCTTGAGACACAGAAAGGCAGCCTCAAACCTACCTGTGAATCCTCTGTATACATTGGTGTATATCCTGCTATGCACTCTATGTATATCAAGTTGTGTACAGAAGCTGGTTGCCCTGAAACAGGCTTGTTCTGTTCTGATATCTGTGTTGCTTCAAAGGCTCAGCCTGCTACTAACCGTTTTCTGTCTCCCCTAGTGCCTCTCTCTCTTCCTCCTACCTTCTAACCAGGTCCAGTGGATGCCCCACTGTCACCCGCACACCACCCTGAGTCCGATAGATACCCCCGTGTCAGCTGTGGATGTCGTAGTATTTAGTTAACACACACACACACACACGTACACACATCAGTCCACATCCGGCTTAGGCCTGGACCTGGGCCCAGTCCCCCTTCCCCTCACCCTAACCCGGGTCCGTATCCTTTTCCTACCCCCTCTCTACCCCAACCCCTGCCTCTATCTGGGCCCAGGCACATTCACGCACACACAGACATACACCAGTGTTTGCCATGTCTCTCCTATTATGTTTTTAGCCTCTCTTACTCTGAAAATGTAATTTAATGTAATTTATTGCTTTATAAATGTTCTTAGCCGGTAGACAAACATACTCCAGGAGCTTGCTCGATTTCCTTGTTGAGAGGGGTCAGGGAAGAATTTGTACAGCTCACTTTTTGCTTCCCTCTGGAATATGTAGGGATGGGATGTATCCCCACCTCCCTTGTTCTCTGTAAAGCGCATTGTGTTGCCTCTGGGTATGAAATGCGCTATACAAATACAGCTTTGATTGATTGATTGATTGATTGATACCACTTCACATCACAGCGAGCATACTGTAGCTATACAGCTCTTTACAACACAGGACAGTAGGTCTATACCTAGCTGTACAGCACTTTACAACATACAACAGTAGTCATATACCTACTGTAGCTACTGTATACAAGTACTTTACAATACAGCACAATAGACCCATACCTAGCAGCACATTAGGCCTATATTTAGATATACAGGACTTTCCAACACAGCACAGTAGGCCTAGCTGGATAACACTTTACCAAACAGAAACCAAAAGAATCAAGTATTATTATTATTATTATATTTATCTGCCCCAGTCTGACTGAAGTCCTATAAAGCAAGTGGTTATTCACCAGATCACTGATGAAGAGGAGGTTCACCCAGGAACTCATATTACCCAGAGCCATCACTGCTAGTCCTCTAATCAACCAGTATCAACACATCATTTATATGACAACTTGGTTAAACAAAGCTCAGAGAGCAATATGTACTCTATTCTGTCTTCAATTGGGGGTGTTTTTGTCAAAGAATTAATACAGAATAATTGTAGAAAATTCTTACTCTAAAGTTTATCCCCATTATGGACTTACTTGTTTTCTCTAAGTCAGTGTGTCAGATCCAGAAGTCACTAGCTACTCTGATGAGGTGGAATGGATCACTGACTGTTTAAGTGTCTGCGTCAGCAACGTCTACTATGACATCATAAAAGCAATGGGAGATGTAACGTGGCGAGGCGCCCTCTAGTGGTCTTGATAGGGGTGTGGAAGTGTTGCAGTCGGACTGATGAGTGCATTTATGAAATAGGATATCTACATTAGGTAAACACGGGTGTAATTAATAAAAAGGCGAGGTTGCTGCGAGTGGTTGCTAAGCAAAGCGTTCACTAAGTGTAGTCACAAGCACCAACCCCCCTCTCCCCCCACCGGGACGGCTCCCTCTCTCCTCCCCGATAGGTAGATTTGGGGAGCGTTCTTTGAGCGCGAAGGACGACCGAGAGGCGAGATTAGCGTTCGTTCAAGTAATAATAAAAAAAAGAGTCCCATAGCCATTGAATTGGTAGTAGCCTAGGCTATTTTGAGGTTGGTCATTTCTCCGAGTGAGAATTGTGAAGCGTGGCGAGTGAGCGTGAGAATAGGCTGCAATGCGTGTCTGAGACTTGGCAGCCCCGGGTTTCACTGATCTAGCGGTCAGTAAATTCGACCAAATTTCAAGAGGTGGACAAACCTGGATTCATCTCGGCATACAGATAATTCAAGAGCAATTGACTCATGTTTACGAAGCACACCAACATAGTGCTCTGATCAGCTGCACTCTCCAGTGAAGTTCTCAAAACGCGACAGATGCCCGGATCCGTAGCCTAGATCTCATTGTATTACAGTCATTTAGCAGACGCGTTTATCCAAAGCAACTAACAATAATTGCATTTAACGTAGGAAAAACCAATGTAGGCTACTAGCCTACTAGGCTACTTGCCGGAACTCACAAGTGCATCTCCTTTCTAAAACAAGTGACTAAGAGCATAATCTAGTGCTGAAGGCAAAGTGCAAGAATAGCAATCTAAAATACAATAGAGGGATCGTTGTAGTTCTCTCTGTAAAATAACTACAACGTAGACCTAAATTAAAGAAATAAAAAGTACCTTTGAGAAACCGCACATTATTGCGGCGGAATTTGATAATGTTAGTAGCCTAGTTTATGGCTTTGTCAATCCATTGATATCGATTTATAATTATTTCAAGTTTTTCTCCCTATGCAAAAGATGGGGCGGTTGTGTGAACCCAACCAGTAGAGAGCGTAGTTTTACGCTTTGGCTCCCTTGAACATAGATGGTGAAGTGGGCTATCTGGAGCGTACAGGGAACATAGTAGGCTAATGCTGATGATTTCTGTCACGGGCAGCATACACTGCATACCCTCAGTCCCCTAATAGGTCTTATTTCATTTCAACTTGGCTATTAACTTGATAGAGCATGTTACATTTGAGCAATATGATGATAATATGGCTAAAAGGTAGGCTACAATATGTCACAGTGCACTGGCTACTGCTATCATGTACAGTACTCCTACACATAGTAACTTCAGTTTTACAAGATGCCACAGTGCACTGGCTACTGCTATCAATACGATACAGTACAGTGCTCCTTAAATACCTATGTTATATACAGATGCCCTCAGCTGCAGGTGTTAAGGGGTCAGGAGGTGAACCCAAGAGCAGACACGACGGCAGGATAAGGGGGAGAAGCCAAGATGGCGCGTTTAATTGGTTCAAGGTACAGTCCAGGGTTGGGCAGAGAATAGTCAATAATCCAGGCAGGGTACGGTACACGGGCAGGGTAGTCAGGCAGGTTGGGTTTGTTACACAGGCAGGGTAGTCGGACAGGCTGGGTTTGGTAGACGGGCAGGGTAGTCAGGCAGGCTGGGTTCAGGCAATGGCGGGAGTCCTGGAAGGGTAAACCAAAAACAAGACAGGTAAATAAAAAGCTCAGGGGACAAAAACGGTGGTTACAGTAGCAAGGTCAAAAACAGGCAAGGTAAAGGGAGCTAGAGCCGTGAGGTTACCACATGGGAATTCAACGATCTGGCGCCGCATGCTGTGTGGAGTGGCTTCTTAACCTCCTGGGCTGATGGGCTGCAGGTGGTGGCTGGCCAGGATGGGGTGCAATCACCGGAATGACCGGCAGCTGCTCACGCCGACGAGCCCGCAGTTCCCTCTGCGCCCTCTGGGAGGTGCCAGGGGACTCGTTCTCGGAGATAGGGTTAGGGGCAGGCAGAGAGGCAGGGTTAGAGGCATGGGTTGTGACAGGAGGATCATCTCCTTTGATGATTTTACCTCTTTTGAATACCACGCTATGTTCTTAAAATGCTAGCCCCCAGTTCTGGCAGTAACAGTGTATAGGCCTCCTAAACAATGCCCTGCCTTCTCTACCGAATATTCAGAACTCCTGTCCATTGTTACGGTTTCACCTCCACACACGCCCCCCTCCTCCGCCTCTCCACAACCCTCCACCTCTGTGCCTACCTCACACGCCCCCTGCAGCTCGGCACGGGCACTGAGGGCGCTCCAACGACAGCTGAAATGAGTTGAGCTGATGGGCGAATGAGCTTATGGCCTGATCACTGCACACCTGCTGCCACCTTCTCATGAACCCCCTCTACCTACAAGATGCCGGTTTCTCCAGCCATTCATCGCCAGATCTTCCCTAAGAAACGCCTGGCAAGTATCGTAGTTGTTAAACAAAGTATTTCTGCTTATATATGTGTTTGTGTGCTCTCTGGACCACCGCACCTCAAGGCTTACTTGTCTCTCCGTGTTCCCTACAGAACGACCAGGTGTGCTGTGATCCGGCTTGCCTGCCCATCACTCTGCCCGCCACCCACTGCAGCTGCTCCAACCGGCCTCAACCTCCAGCCTGCCAGGCTCCCAACCTGAGCCATCCGGGCACTACCTTCCCTCCCAGCTCCAGCAATAAACGCACTGCTGGGCAAAGAGCTTCCTGCCTCCTGTGTCGTGCATTTGAGCCCCGTAGCTAACTAGCCTTAACAGTCCATCATCCATACAAATTATGACACCCTTGATCTAGTGATTACTAAGGGCCTGACTATCACTGTCGTCTCTATTAGTGACCTCGCTCTCTCTGACCATTTCTGTATCTTCTTCACTGCATTGGTTCCTAAAGTCAAAAGTAGTACTAGCGCTTTATCAAGAAACATTATCTTACCTCCGCAGTATCCGATAGTTTTAGAGAAATAATGATCACAAACAATTTATCAACTCCAGAAGTGGGGCCGTCAGGCACTATTGAAGACTTAGCATCCGCCTTTAACACCAGAGTAGGGGCAGCCTTGGATTCTGTAGCACCTATTAAACTGAAAAAGATCACAGCCAATCATAAAGCTCCATGGCGAAATGAGGAAACAATTCAACTAAAGAGAACCTGCAGAAGATCTGAGCGTATATGGAGAAAGACCAAGCTACAGGTCCACCATGATATTCTCAAAGAACATCTCGCTGCCTTTGATAAAGCAATAAGAAATGCAAGGAAAGACCACTTCTCAAAATTCATATCTATCAACCGCAATAATTCAAGAGTGCTCTTCTCAACAATTGATAGCCTAATAAACCCTGCCGTAAAAACACCAGATAACCTGCTCTCTACCTCCAAATGTGAGGAATTTGCAGCTTACTTCAGAGATAAGATTATGAATATTAGGAGGAAAGTCACCCAGGAAAGGCCATGCATCCTGTTCACAGATCCTCTTCCTCCATGTAATGGACATATGAGCTTGTTTACACTGGTGGACACAGAAATGTTGAGAAAAGTAGTATCCAAACTCAAATCCTCCACAAGCCTGCTGAAGAAAAACAACTTAGACACTTCAGTTCTTAGCAATTTTAGACCAATCTCCAACCTTCCCTTTTTGAGTAAAATTCTGGAAACTATTGTTTTCAAACAGATTAATGATTTTCAAACAGATTAATGATTTCCTAGCTACAAGTTCTACGCTTGACCTTTTCCAGTCCGGCTTTCGCGCCCATCATAGCACAGAGACGGCATTAGTCAAAGTTGTAAATGACCTCAGAATTAATGCTGACTCCAAAGAGCTCTCTGTTCTCATCCTCCTGGACCTTTTGGAGCCTTTGATACTATAGATTATGCAATCCTCATCAAAAGACTGGAGAAGTGGGTTGGCCTCTCCGGTCCAGTCCTTAATTGGCTTAGGACCTATCTAACCGGTCGTGATTTCTTTGTTGCCCTCGGTGACCATAGCTCCGGAAAGATCCCTATGACCTGTGGGGTGCCCCAAGAATCGATCCTAGGACCTCTACTCTTCAGCCTGTACATGGTGCCCCTTGGCAGTGTCATCAGGAGGCACAACATTAGCTACCATAGCTACGCAGATGATACCCAACTCTATATTTCTGTAACCCCCAGTAACTACAGCTTGATTGACTGCCTTGTCAAGTGTATTACGGATATAAATGTATGGATGTCACATAATTTCCTCGAACTAAACCAGGACAAAACAGAAGTACTGATCATTGGAGAAAAAGCTGAAAGAGAGAAACTATCTGCACATTTAAAAACTCTGAAAATTTACACCAAATGCCAGGCTAAAAACCCAGGTGTCATACTTGACTCAGATCTTAATTTCGAAAACCAGATCATGAATATTACAAAGACATCTTTTTACCACTTAAGGAACTGTCACGGCACCGCCGTGTCAGCCTCGTCCACCTCCTCAGCCCCCTGACCCCGGCCCGAGCCCCGGTTCTGACGCTGGTCCCCAGCCTGTCCCCCAGCCTGACCCTGTCTCTCCAGTGCCGGACTCCGTTTCCCCCAGCACCTCCCAGAGCCTGCAGCGGGAACTGCGGGCACGTCTGCGGTCACAAGCCAGACACGCCCCCGATCCACACCTGCCGTGCGTCACCTTGATTGCCTCTCCTCCACACCTCAACGCACCTGGTCCTGATCAACCAATCGCCAGCAGGATAAGAAGCCGGTCCACACAGCCCTCTGTGCCAGATCGTTGACCAACCCAGTGGGTAACACGACTCCAGCTAAATCCCTACTCCTTACTCGAGCCTGTCTCACCGTTCTTTGTTTTCATTCATCCTAGTTAACCTGCCTGACCCACGCCTGCCTGAGGACCACGAACCTGCCTGACCCACGCCTGTCTGACTACCACGCTCCTGCCTGACCCACGCCTGCCTGAGTACCACGCTCCTGCCTGACCCACGCCTGCCTGAGTACCACGCTCCTGCCTGACCCACGCCTGTCTGAGTACCATGCTCCTGCCCGACCCACGCCTGTCTGACTACCACGTCCCTGCCTGACCCCCGCTTGCCTCTCCGACCTGATCCTGCCTGGCCATACCAAATAAACACGCCTCCGGGCTTCACCTCCAAGCCATTTTTGAGTCTGCTTTTGGGTCCTCCTCCGCTAGCCCTAACAGGAACATTGCCATGGTGCAACCCTTTCTCTCTCAGGCTGACACCGAAAGACTAATGCATACTTTCATCACAAGCAGGCTGGACTACTGCAATGCTCTACTATAAGGCCTACCAAAGAAAGCAATCTCTAAGCTACAAATGATACAGAATGCTGCAGGACGAGTCCTCACTAAGACTAGACGAAGGGCACACATCACACCAGCCTTAAAATCACTACACTGGTTACCTGTCAACTCTAGAATAGACTTTAAAATACTATTACTAGTCTATAAATCTCTCCACAGTCACACACCAGAAAACATTTCAGACATGCTTGTCAGGTACATGCCCAACAGACCACTCAGATCCTCAGGTACTGAACTCGTAACTGTCCCAAAAGCCAGGACCAAGAAAGACGGAGAGGCAGCTTTTAGTTATTATGCCCCCAACCTCTGGAACACCCCCCCGTTCGGCCAAAAGCCCACGCTCGCCAGTGAAAGTGGGATCACTGGTGAGCGGTGCTTCGTCTCCCACACCCCCTCCCAGGCAGTCTAGGACCGCCGGAGCCGGTTTCAATGTGATGTCCTCCGCCGATGCCCTGGGGCGCATGCACCTCGAGGCCACTATTATTGTTAATCGGCAGTCCTTCACTGTACCCGCTCTGGTTGATTCCGGGGCCGACGACTGCTTTATCGACTCTCAGTTGGTCCGTCAAGCTGGCATCACCACCATACCCCGTGACACCCCCATTGACGTCCATGACCTGAGTGGCGGGCTCTTAGCCAACGTTTCCCATGTCACCGAGCCTCTTGATGTGGTTCTGTCAGGTAACCACCATGAGTCCATGTCCCTCCTAGTCATCTCCTCGTCTCTAAGCCCCATTGTTCTGGGTCAGCCCTGGTTGAGACGTCACAACCCACACATTGACTGGATCGCCAATAAGGTGAGTGGCTGGAGCCCCTACTGCCATAACACCTGTCTCACGTCGGCCCTGCCGCCTGCTGAGGGCGCCATCGCCCCATTTGGACCCCCAGACCTGTCCATAGTCCCTCCCGAGTACCATGACATTGGGGAGGTGTTCAGTAAGCAGCGGGCCCTTACTCTGCCACCCCACCGCCCTTATGATTGCTCCATTGAACTCCTCCCTGGAGCCCCCTTGCCATCTGGGCGTTTGTTCAACCTGTCCAGGCCTGAACGGGAAGCTATGGAGACCTACATCCGTGACTCCCTGGCATCAGGCATCATCAAGCCCTCGTCCTCTCCGGTAGGTGCTGGATTCTTTTTTGTGGCCAAGAAGGACGGCACCTTGCGACCCTGCATCGACTACCGGGCCCTAAATAGCATAACAGTGAGGAACAAGTACTCTCTGCCCCTCCTCGCCTCTGCCTTTGAACCCCTCCAGGGAGCTACCATATTCTCCAAACTCGATCTTAGAAACGCGTATCACCTGGTCCGTATTATAGAGGGAGATGAATGGAAAACAGCGTTCAACACCCCGCTCGGACACTTCGAGTACCGTGTCATGCCATTTGGACTTACCAACGCCCCTGCAGTATTCCAGGCCCTGATAAATGACGTCCTCGGGGACTTCCTCCACCGCTGTGTTTTTGTCTATCTAGACGACATCCTAATTTTTTCTCGCTCCCATGAGGAACACATCGCACATGTCAGACAGGTTCTCCAGAGGCTTCTGGAGAATAAGCTGTTTGTGAAAGCTGAGAAGTGTGAATTCCACGTCACCTCTGTGCAGTTCCTGGGCTTCCTCATCGGCAGTGGCCAGGTGCAGGCTACCCCCGAGAAGATCAGGGCGGTGGTGAGCTGGCCTGTCCCCAAGAACCGTAAGGACCTCCAGAGGTTCCTAGGATTTGCCAATTTCTACAGGCGCTTCATCCGCAACTACAGCCGGGTGGCCGCTCCCATGACCCGCTCACCTCCAAGAACGTCCCCTTCTCGTGGACCCCCGAGGCGGGGGCGGCCTTCGATGAGCTGAAGAGGCTCTTCACGTCTGCTCCGGTCCTCACCCAGCCTGATCCCTCTCTCCAGTTTATTGTGGAGGTCGACGCGTCGGACAGTGGAGTGGGGGCAGTGCTGTCCCAGCGATCACCCACTGATGGTAAAGTCCACCCCTGTGTGTTCTTCTCCCGCCGGCTGGAGCCCGCGGAGCGTAACTACGACGTGGGCAATAAGGAACTGCTTGCTGTCCAGCTAGCCCTTGAGGAGTGGAGGCACTGGTTGGAGGGAGCTGAGGTGCCTTTCATTGTGTGGACTGACCACAAGAATCTGACCTACATCGAGAATGCCAAGAGACTGAACCCGCGGCAAGCCAGGTGGGCTCTGTTTTTTGGTCGTTTCAATTTTACCATCACCTATCGTCCAGGATCCCGCAATGTCAAGCCTGACGCCCTGTCTCGCCAGTATGCTCCCCCCAACCAGGACACTGACGAACCAGACACCATCCTTCCTCCCTCATGTGTGGTGGCCGCTGTAACTTGGGAGATCGAAGGATTGGTGAAGGAGGCCCAGAGGACCCAGCCTGACCCAGGTAACGGCCCTGTTAACTGCCTGTTTGTCCCTGACCATGTCCGTCCCCAGGTCCTCCAGTGGGTTCATGCCTCCCAGTTTGCCTGCCATCCGGGGTCCAGCCGCACTCTAGCCCTTCTCAGGAGACGGTTCTGGTGGCCCTCCATGGCCCAGGACACCAGGGAGTACGTCCGGGCCTGCACGGTGTGTGCACAGAGCAAGGCCTCGCACCAACCCGCCTCCGGTCTGCTGCGCCCCCTGCCGGTCCCTGGTCGCCCGTGGAGCCACATAGGTCTGGACTTCGTGACTGGACTGCCCCCTTCCCAGGGTAACACCACCATACTGACTATTGTGGACCGTTTTTCCAAGTCCGTCCATTTTGTGCCTCTGCCCAAGCTCCCCTCTGCGTCTGAGACTGTTGACCTTCTGGTGACCCACGTGGTCCGGCTCCATGGCATCCCTGCGGACATCGTTTCTGACCGAGGTCCACAGTTCACTTCCCAGGTGTGGAGGGAGTTTTGTCGGGCCATTGGGGCTTCGGTTAGTCTGTCCTCGGGTTACCATCCCCAGAACAATGGGCAAGCCGAGCGAGCCAACCAATACCTGGTGAACGCCCTGCGCTGTGTCACTGGTCGTAACCCCGCTACCTGGAGCCGATACCTCCCCTGGGTGGAGTATGCCCATAACTCCCTTCCTAGCTCTTCCACTGGCTTGTCTCCATTTGAATGCTCCCTGGGTTATCTACCACCTCTATTCCCTGAGCAGGAGGAGGAGCTCGCCGTGCCCTCAGTCCAGGTCCATCTCCGCCGCTGCCACAAGGTGTGGAGGGATGCCCGAGCTGCGCTTGTTCGTTCCACCCGTCGGAGCCAGCACCAGGCAGACCGCCATCGGACCCTGGCCCCTGTCTACCAGCCCGGCCAGGCGGTCTGGCTCTCCTCCAAGGACATCCCCCTGCGGGCCTCGTCACGTAAGCTCACGCCCCGCTACATTGGTCCTTACAAGATAGACAGTGTGGTTAACCCTTCTGCTGTCAGACTGCAGCTGCCCCCGTCCATGAGGATACATCCCACATTCCATGTCTCCCGTGTTAAGCCTGCTCCTGTCAGCCCTCTGTGCCCGCCAGGCGACACCCCGCCACCTGTCCGGATCATCGACGACCAGCCGGCCTGGACTGTCCGACAGCTCCTGGGGGCCCGTCGGCGGGGTCGGGGGTTGCACTACCTTGTGGATTGGGAGGGCTATGGGCCCGAGGAGCGGTGCTGGGTGCCCCGTAGGTTCATCCTGGACCCCTCTCTTATCCGGGATTTCCACCGTGACCATCCTGGCCAGCCCGGTCGGTCGCCAGGTGGCGCCCGTAGAGGGGGGGGTCCTGTCACGGCACCGCCGCGTCAGCCTCGTCCACCTCCTCAGCCCCCTGACCCCGGCCCGAGCCCCGGTTCTGACGCTGGTCCCCAGCCTGTCCCCCAGCCTGACCCTGTCTCTCCAGTGCCGGACTCCGTTTCCCCCAGCACCTCCCAGATCCTGCAGCGGGAACTGCGGGCACGTCTGTGGTCACAAGCCAGACACGCCCCCGATCCACACCTGCCGTGCGTCACCTTGATTGCCTCTCCTCCACACCTCAACGCACCTGGTCCTGATCAACCAATTGCCAGCAGGATAAGAAGCCGGTCCACACAGCCCTCTGTGCCAGATCGTTGACCAACCCAGTGGGTAACACGACTCCAGCTGGGGGGTCACGTGACCAAGATCAAGATGGCAGCTTAGCTGAGAAGCTCCAAACTACCGTACACTATTTTAATTAAAATCCCTACTAAAGACTGCAAAGTTTGTAGATAGAACATTGGTGTAGACATGCCAAACACTTCTGCAACCAAGCAGTGTGATATTTTCACCGCAAAAGGGCGCAAGGCTGGTACTAAAACAAAGACGAGCACATCGAGCGACACTGAGTCTAGCGATGGCGCTAATGCAGAAGCTAGCACCATGGCTAATATAGCTGACGTTTTGAGCGAGTTGAAATCGCTCCGAGCAGACTTCGGAACAAAGTTAGATAATATCGACGCCCGTCTAACTGGCATGGCTAACTCAATGGCTGCGTTGGAAGGCAAAGTGACAGATGTACAACGAGATGTCTCCTCCAATGCAGCCCGTATTGAAGAAGCAGAGGGACGCATAAATGAGGCGGAAAAAACGGTTGGAAAAACGGAAGCTGCACTAGACGCGGCCAACAAGCGGATCGCTTACCTTGAATCTAAGACGGAGGACCTGGAGAACCGGGGCAGAAGAAAGAACATTCGACTCTTTGGTCTGCGAGAGGGGGCCGAGGGCCAAAAGCCGCTCTTCGACTTTGTCAACGAAATGCTTCCACGATGGCTGGGTCACCCTGACAAGTCGTTCACATTGGAGCGGGTTCACCGTACGCTAGCGCCGGGGAAGCCCAACCAACACAGAGCAGTCCTCATTCGCTTCTTGAAGTTCCAGGAGAAGGAGTTTGTCTATCGTGAATCAAGACGGCGAGAGATCACACACGACGAATTTAAGATAACATTCGCGCAGGATCTCTCGGCGGAGACCGTTCGAATCCGGAGGGGATTTAATCCAGTTACGAAGCTGTTTGTCGACATCAAAGCCTTCCGTGGGTTCCAACACAACCCCTGCAAGCTTAGAGTGTTGCACAGCGGCAAGATCCATCTTTTCTCAACGCCGCAGGAAGCTGAAAGGTTCTATAAAAGCATTACTTAAGTTCTTTGTTTAGAGAACAGACCTATTATAGTTGGGTTGGTTTTGTTTACACATTTATCGTCGATGGTTATTAGACCAGATATTGTTTAACATGGTCAAATCGTACTGTCTTATATTTCACAAAGGAAAAATTACTATACCAAGTTGAAAGTGTAGAGAACAGACTTCATAATTAGGTTGATTTTGTTTACATATTTAGCAGTCGATGTTTATTAGACCAGATATTGTTTAACATGGTCAACTCGTACTGTCTTATATTTCAAAAGGGGAAAATTACAATACCAAGTTGAAAGTGTATGGTTTGTGGGCACGGATTGTTTTGTTGACTCAGGGTCCAGTTACGCTGACTAGTTGCTCCTCCTACTGTGGATCAGCGTCCCTCAAAGTTTTACTTAAAGGGTTAGGGTATAGGCATTTCAATTGGGGAAATGCTGGGGCTGAGAACAGGACTGTTCAAAGCATTGTGTTTGTGTGTGTGGGTGGGGGGTGGTAGGGGGGGTTTGTGTTTGTGTGTGTGTGCACTTGCATCTATTTTATTTCACTTGTTTTTTATAATTTCACAACTTTACAATAGCATGGGATAATCATTTATGGAGAGAACAAAACAGAAAAATAGTTTAGATATTGAAATTACAAGTTGGAATGTCCGGGGAATGAGAAAACTGGCCAAACTGAAACAGGTATTAGATAGGATCAAATATCTCAAATCTAAGATAGTCTTTCTACAGGAATCCCATTTGATTGCTTCAGACGTACAGTTTTTGAGGAGGAGATGGCCTGGCCAGGTGTTTCATGCTTGCTATACTGCTCATGCAAGGGGTGTGGTGGTCCTTGTACATAAATCAATACCATTTCAGGTCACAAAAACGACCCAAGACCCATTTGGAAGGTATATTATTGTTCAAGGCAATATTCTGTCACAAAAACTCAATCTTATAAATGTATATGGCCCTAATGAGGACAACCCATTATTTTTCCAAAGACTATTTCTAACTGTGTCGGCCTTGGAGGGACTTCATATTATCGGAGGGGATTTTAATTGTGCCCTTGATCCAGGGATGGATAGATCCACCCAAATTGACACAGCTCATGTACAAACTAGAAAAACTCTGACTACCTATATGAATGATTTAGGATTAATTGAAGTGTGGAGAACACTGAATCCTAACAAAAGAGAATACTCTTGTTACTCAGGCTCATATAAGACTCATTCACGCATTGATTCTTTTTTAATTTCTGTGGAACTACTGTCTAATGTCAAAAAATGCTGGTACAATAGTATTGTTATTAGTGATCATGCAACAATATCTATGGAGATCCATTTAGGTAGGTTTGAGGTTTGCTCAAGATGGAGGTTACAAGTTTATTTGTTACAGGATCCAGCCTTTGTTAATTTTGTGGAAAGTTGCATTGATAAGTATTTTGAACTAAATACAGACGAAACAACGGCGAGCATCAGATGGGAAGCATTTAAAGCCTATATAAGAGGTGAAATTATCAGTTACACAAGTTCTAAAACTAAACGGCACACCCAAGAATTACGAACGTTAGAAAACCAGATTAAGAAAGCTGAGATCGAAATTTATAATAACAATGACCCTGAACAATTACATAGTCTATCTGTTATGAGAGCTAGTTATGATAAATTAACAACTGACAAAGTAGCTAAAAGTCTAATGTGGACTAAACAAACATATTATGACCAGGGGGAGAAAGCTGGTAAACTACTGGCCTGGAGGATAAAGAAAATGCAAGCTGAGAGAGCAATCACTAGTGTGAATTCTGTGTCTGGCAAATTGACTAGGGATCCATTAGAGATAAATAATAATTTTAGAGATTTTTATAAATTGATATACGAATCTGAATATACAGAAAATAGAGAAGCTCAGAATATATTTCTTGACCAGTTGCAATTTCGGACCATATCAGAGGATGATAAAATAGCACTGGATAGTTCATTAACAATATCAGACATTTGTGAAGCTATAGGCGATATTAATAGCGGTAAAGCACCCGGACCGGATGGGATACCGATAGAATTTTATAAAACATTTAAAAGGCAGCTTGTAAGGCCATTACTCGACATGTATGAAGAATCGTTTATTGAAGGAACCCTCCCAGATTCACTAAGATTAGCTATAATAACCCTAATATTGAAACCAAACAAACCCCCAACGGAATGCTCGTCTTACAGGCCAATTCGTTTAATGGGATGTGACACAAAAATACTTTGTAAAGCACTTTCTAGGAGATTGGATAAATGTCTTCCTCAGTTGATTATAGATGATCAACAAGGTTTTGTACAAAAGAGACAAGGCTATCACAATATTAGGAGAGTCTTGAATATTCTTCATGAGAGGCATAATGCAAAAGATACCGCAATGCTATCAGTGGATGCATGCCAAGCATTTGATAGGATAGAATGGCCCTACCTTTTTGAAGTACTACCCAGATTTGGATTAGGTGAGACTTTTCTCAGATGGATTCAACTACTATATACCAATCCAACTGCTGAGATCCTAACTAATAGTACCATCTCCAGACCCTTTAGTTTGCAGCGATCCACCCGACAGGGCTGCCCTTTGTCTCCACTGTTATTCACGTTAGCAATTGAACCTTTAGCAATGGCTGTGAGGGCACATACAGGGTTGTCAGGAATTACAATTGGGAGGATTGATCATCGCATTTCTTTATATGCGGACGACATCATATTTTTTCTGACAAATTTAAAAGATAGTATTCCTAATTTGGTGAGATTAATTGAAAACTTTGGGGGTTTCTCTGGATATAAAATTAATAACTCAAAATCGGTATTGATGTTTCTTAATAGGGAAGAAAGATACAATCCCATGGTAACTACTCCATTCATGACAACCACTGAAGGTTTTAGGTACTTAGGTGTTAAAATCACCCCCGATCTGAGGGAAATAGTCCCAGCGAATTACAACCCCCTGGTGGAGGGAGTGACTGAAGCACTGGATCGCTGGTCTACTTTGCCTATATCTATGATCGGACGAATAAATATAATAAAAATGACTATTCTACCCAAATTTTTATATTATTTTCAAACACTCCCGCTGCCACTGCCAGACATGTTTTACGACAAAATGAACAAACAAATCGGACAATTCATCTGGAATGGCAGGAAAGCTAGACTCCGCCTTCAGCTATTATATTTGCCTTATGAGAGGGGGGGCCTTCAACTTCCCAATCTTAAATGGTACTATATGGCTGCCCAACTGACCTCAGCATCATATTATTTCTGCTCGACAGCGCCTCCTGCCTGGGTAAACATTGAACAAGAGTCCATTCCAGATCTGCCATTAAATCTATATCTATACTCTTCAGATATTAAGACACTGAAGAAACGTACGAAAAATCCCTTTCTTAAAAATACAATTTCAGTTTGGCACGCTGCACACAAACATGTAGGTGACATGCCTGTCTTGTCTCAATTTACTCCTATATGGGGTAATGAGCGATTTGGGCCTGGTAGAAAAGATGGAGGATTTAGGTCATGGAATATAAAAGGTGTACAGAAAATGATGGATCTTTATGCGGAAGGAGTGTTGCTTTCTTTTGATCAATTATGTCAAAGATATGAAATTCCTAGGAAACATTTCTTTAAATATCTACAGTTAAAGAGCTATATGTCATCAAAATATAAACAGATAACGTGTATACCGCCTTTATCAAAACTTGAGGGAATAACAATTGGTAATTTGGAAGAGAGGGGCCACGTATCTAGATATTACAGCATATTGGTTGCATATAGCAAGGAATCTACACTAGATAAATTAAATGCTTGGAAAATTGATATACAAGAAGACATTGACGAGACAGATTGGAATGAGGCTTGTTTAAAAGCGCAAAAACACTCAATAAATACTAGGTTTAAATTACTTCAATATAAATGGTTGATGAGAACGTACATAACTCCTGTCAAGCTCCATCATATGTCTGCTAATATTCCAGACGTCTGTGCTAAGTGTTTAGACGAGAAAGGTACTCTATTTCACTGTCTATGGGAGTGTCCGAAGATCCAATGTTTCTGGAAGGATGTTATAAGATGTTTATCTGAGATGTTTGATACCAAAGTCCCTTTGAATGTCAAACTCTGTGTCCTTGGAATATATCCGGAGGACTTCATACAACCATCGAAACAGACTACACTTCTGGACTTTGGTCTCCTTCAGGCCAGGAGGGCTATTGCACTATGTTGGAAGAGTATGGACGCTCCATCATTAGGAATGTGGATGAAGGAGCTCTCGGATTGTATTGGACTGGAAAGACTAACTTACATTGCTAAAGGCAAACGGAAAGACTTTGTTCAACTTTGGGAACCATACATGAACATCATAAAGGCTGGTAATATAGGATTTGTTTGAGGAAGTTATGTGCGAGGGAGAGTCCCTTTTTTATTATTTTTATTATTATTATTATTTATTTATTTTTTTCTATTTTATTGAATATTGATGCAAGCTGTGTGTGTGTATGTCAATGTTTTGTTTGTGTAATGTTATAAAAGGAAAAATGTTAATAAACATATTGTGGAAAAAAAAAACACGACTCCAGCTAAATCCCTACTCCTTACTCGAGCCTGTCTCACCGTTCTTTGTTTTCATTCATCCTAGTTAACCTGCCTGACCCACGCCTGCCTGAGGACCATGAACCTGCCTGACCCACGCCTGTCTGACTACCACGCTCCTGCCTGACCCACGCCTGCCTGAGTACCACGCTCCTGCCTGACCCACGCCTGCCTGAGTACCACGCTCCTGCCTGACCCACGCCTGTCTGAGTACCACGCTCCTGCCCGACCCACGCCTGTCTGACTACCACGTCCCTGCCTGACCCCCGCTTGCCTCTCCGACCTGATCCTGCCTGGCCATACCAAATAAACACGCCTCCGGGCTTCACCTCCAAGCCATTTTTGAGTCTGCTTTTGGGTCCTCCTCCGCTAGCCCTAACAGGAACATTGCCATGGTGCAACCCTTTCTCTCTCAGGCTGACACCGAAAGACTAATGCATACTTTCATCACAAGCAGGCTGGACTACAGCAATGCTCTACTATCAGGCCTACCAAAGAAAGCAATCTCTAAGCTACAAATGATACAGAATGCTGCAGCACGAGTCCTCACTAAGACTAGACGCAGGGCACACATCACACCAGCCTTTAAATCACTACACTGGTTACCTGTCAACTCTAGAATAGACATTAAAATACTATTACTAGTCTATAAATCTCTCCACAGTCACGCACCAGAAAACATTTCAAAAATGCTTGTCAGGTACATGCCCAACAGACCACTCAGATCCTCAGGTACTGAACTCGTAACAGTCCCAAAAGCCAGGACCAAGAAAGACGGAGAGGCAGCTTTTAGTTTCTATGCCCCCAACCTCTGGAACACCCTGCCGGAGTGCCTAAGAAGGGTCGAAACAACAGAGGTCTTCAAGCAAGATCTCAAGACGTACCTTTTTGGCCTAACCTACAATCACTAGCCAGGACCTTGAGACACAGAAAGGCAGCCTCAAACCTACCTGTGAATCCTCTGTATACATTGGTGTATATCCTGCTATGCACTCTATGTATATCAAGTTGTGTACAGAAGCTGGTTGCCCTGAAACAGGCTTGTTATGTTCTTATATCTGTGTTGCTTCAAAGGCTCAGCATGCTACTAACCGTTTTCTGTCTCCCCTAGTGCCTCTCTCTCTCCCTCCTACCTTCTAACCAGGTCCAGTGGATGCCCCACTGTCACCCGCACACCACCCTGAGTCCGATAGATACCCCCGTGTCAGCTGTGGATGTCGTAGTATTTAGTTAACACACACACACACGTACACACATCAGTCCACATCCGGCTTAGGCCTGGACCTGGGCCCAGTCCCCCTTCCCCTCACCCTAACCCGGGTCCGTATCCTTTTCCTACCCCCTCTCTACCCCAACCCCTGCCTCTATCTGGGCCCAGGCACATTCACGCACACACAGACATACACCAGTGTTTGCCATGTCTCTCCTATTATGTTTTTAGCCTCTCTTACTCTGAAAATGTAATTTAATGTAATTTATTGCTTTATAAATGTTCTTAGCCGGTAGACAAACATACTCCAGGAGCTTGCTCGATTTCCTTGTTGAGAGGGGTCAGGGAAGAATTTGTACAGCTCACTTTTTGCTTCCCTCTGGAATATGTAGGGATGGGATGTATCCCCACCTCCCTTGTTCTCTGTAAAGCGCATTGTGTTGCCTCTGTGTCACGGCACCGCCGCGTCAGCCTCGTCCACCTCCTCAGCCCCCTGACCCCGGCCCGAGCCCCGGTTCTGACGCTGGTCCCCAGCCTGTCCCTGTCTCTCCAGTGCCGGACTCCGTTTCCCCCAGCACCTCCCAGAGCCTGCAGCGGGAACTGCGAGCACGTCTGCGGTCACAAGCCAGACACGCCCCCGATCCACACCTGCCGTGCGTCACCTTGATTGCCTCTCCTCCACACCTCAATGCACCTGGTCCTGATCAGCCAATCAACGCACCTGGTCCTGATCAGCCAATCGCCAGCAGGATAAGAAGCCGGTCCACACAGCCCTCTGTGCCAGATCGTTGACCAACCAACCTAGTGGGTACACGTCTCTAGCTCCCTGCCTCGTCTGTTTTTGAACCTTGCCTTAACCTGTTCTCCCTGTCTTCCCAGTATCCAGTTCCTGCCTGACCCACGCCTGTACGATTACCCTGCTCCTGCCTGACCCACACCTGTACGATTACCCCGCTCCTGCCTGACCCACGCCTGTACGACAACCCTGCTCCTGCCTGACCCACGCCTGTACGACAACCCCGCTCCTGCCTGACCATCGCCTGTACGACTACCACGCTCCTGCCTGACCATCGGCTGTACGACTACCACATCCCCGCCTGACCCACGCCTGTCTACGGACCACGTTACTGCCTGCCTCTCCCCGGATCTCAATAAACGTGCCTACGGGCTTTCACCCCAATCGTGTCTGCTCTTGGGTCCTCCATCAAAACCCTAACAGAACGATCCGGCCAACATGGACCCAGCGGACAACACAGGCCTCCGGCAGGCCGTCACCTCCCGAGGGATTCTCGTGGGACAACACAGCGTTCTACTCCGGGACGCCGATACAGCGATGCGGGCTCTCAACGCCAATATGCAAGGCCTGTCGGCCCAGGTAACCAAGTCGGAGCAAAGCCTGCACACTATCGCCGCTACCATGCAAACCCTCAGCGAGCAGGTTAGCCAATTGGTCATATCCACGGGCTCCGCAGCCCAGGGGGAGGGCCCTGCACCCGGAGCCCTGGCAGCTAGCCCAGCCCCTGTGACTGCATCCCGATGTGAGCCTAACCTCCCTAGTCCCAAGCCGTATGACGGTGATCTGGCTCGTTGTGGGTCATTTCTAATGCAATGTGACTTCATCTTTATTCACCAGCCTAGCATGTATTCACTGAACGCCGAAAGGATAGCCTTCGTGTCTAGCCTACTTACCGGTCCGCCCCTTAGTTGGTTTGAAGCCACCTGGAAAGCTAACGCGGCTTGTCTCCGGTCTTACGCTGAATTCAGCTTGGAGTTCAGAAAAGTGTTTGATCATCCCGCCCTTGGTCACGACTCAGCCTCACGTTTAATGAACTTCCAACAAGGTAGCCGTAGCGTGGCAGAGTACTCCATAGAGTTCAGGATCCTAGCCGCGGATAGCGGGTGGAACGATACCGCCTTACAGACCGCTTTCCGTGCGGGCCTGTCCGAGACTCTGAAGGACGAGTTAATCAGGGACACGCCCACTACCCTTGACAGCCTAATCTCCCTGGCTATCAAAATCGATCACCGCCTGAGGGAGCGTAGAAAGGAAAGAAGCCGCACGTCCGGTTTTCCATCTAGGCTTCCCAGCCAGCGTTCCCCTAACCCGCCTTCTCAGCTCTCGCCACGTCATGAAGCGCTCTCCCCTCAGCGCACCACGACGCCACATGCCTCCGCCCCCGAGAACGAGCCCATGCAGTTGGGCGGCGCACGACTCTCCGAGGCTGAACGCGCTCGCCGTGTGAGCGAGCGCCTCTGTTTCTACTGCGGTCAACCAGGTCATGGCCGTGCTTCCAGCCCCGCTCGGCCAAAAACCCAAGCCCACCAGTGAGTGGGTTCACCGGTGGGCTGTGCCCTGTCACCCACGCCCCCCATGGCCAAGCTAGGGCACGTGGGCTCTCTTTCCAATGGCTCCTCCTGTGTCGATGCCCAGGGGCGGATGCACCTCGACGTCTCCATCACTGTGAACCAACGGCCCATCTCAGTTCTCGCCCTTGTTGACTCAGGTGCCGACGACAATTTCATCGACGCAGAGCTAGTAATCCAGGCGGGTATTGCCACCCTCCCCAGAGAGCCCCCTGTTACCGTGCACGACCTTAGCGGTAGACTCCTAGCCAACATTACGCATGTCACCGAACCCTTGAGCGTGGTCATCTCTGGAAACCATCGCGAGTCCTTGTCCCTATTGGTCATCACGTCCCCTCAGAGTCCCATAGTGCTTGGCCATGCGTGGTTAAAACAACACAATCCCCATATCGACTGGTCCTCTAACCGAGTAGTCAGCTGGAGTTCCTTCTGCCTCAGTACCTGCCTCACATCTGCCCGTCCCCCAGCAGAGGGCGCTGTTGCCCCTATTGAGCCTCCTGACCTGTCCCAGGTGCCCCCTGTCTACCACGACCTTGGAGAGGCCTTCAGTAAGCAACGAGCTCTCTCCCTACCGCCTCATCGCCCCTATGACTGCTCCATAGAGCTCCTCCCTGGGGCCCCTCTGCCCTCAGGCCGTCTGTTCCACCTGTCACGTCCTGAGAGAGAGGCCATGGAAACTTACATCAGGGACTCTCTTGCTTCTGGCATCATCAGGCCATCGTCCTCTGCAGTAGGTGCCGGATTCTTCTTTGTCGGTAAGAAGGATGGTTCCTTACGACCCTGCATTGATTACCGGGCTCTGAACAGCATAACTGTTAAAAACAAGTATCCCCTGCCTCTCCTCGCTTCTGCCTTTGAGCCCCTCCAAGGCGCCACTGTCTTTTCCAAACTGGACCTCAGGGACGCCTACCATCTGGTTCGGATTACAGAAGGAGACGAGTGGAAGACTGCTTTTAACACCCCCCTTGGACATTTCGAGTATCTGGTGATGCCTTTTGGGTTGACCAATGCCCCTGCTGTTTTTCAGGCCCTAGTCAACGACGTCCTCCGGGATCTACTGAACCGTTCTGTCTTTGTCTACCTGGATGACATCCTTGTTTTTTCTCGTTCCCCGGAGGAGCATGTCAAGCACGTCAGGCAGGTTCTCCAAAGACTCCTGGAGAACCGGCTGTTTGTCAAGGCTGAAAAGTGTGAATTTCATGTCCGCTCAGTTCAGTTTCTGGGGTACATCATTGGAGAGGGTCAGGTGAAGGCTACCCCAGAGAAGATCAGGGCAGTGGTCGAGTGGCCCACCCCCACAACCAGAAAGGAGCTACAGAGGTTTCTTGGGTTTGCAAACTTTTACCGACGGTTTATCCGTGACTACAGCCGAGTTGCTTCCCCCATGATGGCCCTGACCTCTAGGACCACTCCCTTCTCCTGGACACCCGAGGCAGACGCTGCGTTCAGGGCCTTGAAAGCACTCTTCACCTCTGCCCCGGTGCTTACCCAACCAGACCCCTCACGTCAGTTCGTCGTGGAGGTCGACGCATCGGACACGGGAGTGGGGGCGGTCCTGTCACAGCGATCGGCCTCCAACGACAAGCTCCACCCCTGCGCCTTCTTCTCTCGCCGCCTTGAACCGGCGGAACGCAATTACGACGTGGGGAACAAGGAGCTGCTCGCTGTCCAGCTGGCCGTGCAGGAATGGAGACATTGGTTGGAGGGGGCGGAATTATCGTGTGGACAGATCATAAAAACCTGGTTAACCTCCAGAACGCCAAGAGGCTAAACCCCAGACAGGCCCGGTGGGCGCTGTTCTTCGGGTGCTTCCGGTTTACCATCACCTACCGGCCGGGGTCTCGCAACGTCAAGCCTGATGCGTTGTCACGCCAATTTGCTCCCCCGGAACCGAGTGCCGCAGAGCCTGACACGATCCTACCTCCCTCCTGTGTGGTGGGCGCGGTCACATGGGAGATCGAGGGCGTGGTCAGGGATGCCCAGAGGAGCCAACCGGACCCAGGTAACGGCCCCCCTAACCGACTGTTTGTGCCTGATCTAGTCCGTTCCCAGGTCATCCAGTGGGTCCACGCATCCCGGCTTGCCTGTCACCCAGGGGTCAACCGCACCCTGGCTCTGCTTAAGAAGCGTTTTTGGTGGCCCACCATGTCAGCTGACACCCGGGAATACATCCAGGCCTGCACAGTCTGTGCCCAGAGCAAGGCGTCGCACCAACCCTCCTCCGGTCTGCTACGCCCCCTGCCTGTTCCTGGCCGCCCTTGGAGCCACATCGGGCTGGACTTCGTGTGCGGGCTCCCTCTGTCCAATGGTAACACCACCATACTAACTATTATTGACCGGTTTTCTAAGGCCGCCCATTTTGTGCCCCTATCCAAGCTCCCCTCAGCTTCAGAGACCGCGGCTCTCCTGGTGACCCATGTGGTCCGGCTCCACGGCAATTCCCGTGGACATTGTCTCGGACCGAGGACCCCAGTTTACGTCCCAAGTGTGGCGGGAGTTCTGCCGGGCTATTGGAGCCACCGTGAGCCTGTCCTCCGGCTACCACCCCCAGACTAACGGGCAGGCTGAACGGGCCAACCAGTTCCTTGGGAATGCGCTGCGCTGTGTCACCACTCGGAACCCGTCCGCCTGGAGCGACTACTTCTCCTGGGTTGAGTATGCTCACAACTCCCTGTCCAATGCCTCCACTGGTCTGTCCTCTTTTGAATGCTCTCTGGGCTACCAGCCACCATTGTTCCCTGAGCAGGAGGGGGAACTCACCGTGCCCTCAGTCCAGAGCCACATCCGTCGCTGCCGCAGGGTGTGGAGAGAGACCCGAACCGCCCTGCTCCGCTCTGCCCACCGCAGCCGGCGTAACGTGGATCGCCACCGGGTCCCAGCTCCAGCTTACCAACCAGGTCAGAGTGTATGGTTATCCTCCAAGGACATCCCATTGCAAGCATCCTCCCGTAAGCTGACACCCCGGTACCTGGGCCCATACGTCATCGACAGCATAGTCAACCCCTCAGCGATCAGGCTCAAGTTGCCTCCCGCCATGAGGATACATCCGACCTTCCATGTGTCCCGTATCAAGCCTGCCTCTGTCAGCCCACTGTGTCCACCAGGAGACCCGCCACCACCGGTCCGGATCATCGATGACAACCCTGCCTGGACGGTACGGCGCTTGCTGAGGGTCCGTCGGCGGGGCCGGGGACTCCAGTATCTGGTGGACTGGGAGGGTTATGGGCCTGAGGAACGGAGTTGGGTTCCCCGCAGGTTCATTCTGGACCCGACTCTCATCCGGGATTTCCACCGTGACCATCCTGGCCAGCCCGGTCGGTCGCCAGGAGGCGCCCGTAGAGGGGGGGGTCCTGTCACGGCACCGCCGCGTCAGCCTCGTCCACCTCCTCAGCCCCCTGACCCCGGCCCGAGCCCCGGTTCTGACGCTGGTCCCCAGCCTGTCCCTGTCTCTCCAGTGCCGGACTCCGTTTCCCCCAGCACCTCCCAGAGCCTGCAGCGGGAACTGCGGGCACGTCTGCGGTCACAAGCCAGACACGCACCCGATCGACACCTGCCGTGCGTCACCTTGATTGCCTCTCCTCCACACCTCAACGCACCTGGTCCTGATCAGCCAATCAACGCACCTGGTCCTGATCAGCCAATCGCCAGCAGGATAAGAAACTGGTCCACACAGCCCTCTGTGCCAGATCGTTGACCAACCAACCTAGTGGGTACACGTCTCTAGCTCCCTGCCTCGTCTGTTTTTGAACCTTGCCTTACCCTGTTCTCCCTGTCTTCCCAGTATCCAGTTCCTGCCTGACCCACGCCTGTACGATTACCCTGCTCCTGCCTGACCCACACCTGTACGATTACCCCGCTCCTGCCTGACCCACGCCTGTACGACAACCCTGCTCCTGCCTGACCCACGCCTGTACGACAACCCCGCTCCTGCCTGACCATCGCCTTTCACCCCAATCGTGTCTGCTCTTGGGTCCTCCATCAAAACCCTAACACTGGGTATGAAATGCGCTATACAAATACAGCTTTGATTGATTGATTGATTGATACCACTTCATATCACAGCGAGCATACTGTAGCTATACAGCTCTTTACAACACAGGACAGTAGGTCTATACCTAGCTGTACAGCACTTTACAACATACAACAGTAGTCATATACCTACTGTAGCTACTGTATACAAGTACTTTACAATACAGCACAATAGACCTATACCTAGCAGCACATTAGGCCTATATTTAGATATCCCTACTAACACAATCAGGTTGCAGCAATGTTGCAGAAACGTGCAATTTAGACTTTTGTATGGTCCACTCAACGTCAAGTTAAACGTGCATGCAACGCAAACGCGGTATCTGCACACAAGTTGCTGCAACGTGCAGGTCCAACGTGTCTGCAACGTGCCTGCAATGTGCACACAACGTTGTGATTTCCGTGGTGATTTCGATGTATATTGCTGCAACGTTGTATACACGTTTATATATTACTTTGTTACGTTGCTTCAACGTGGTCTACACTTCCGTTGGCTACATTTATAATTTGCATTACAAAACAAATCGGCTCCTTGCACAAGCTCCACTACTTCCTGACTCTACAGGCATATTTCTTTACCGTCCTATACTATTGGATAGCAATTGCGATGAATCCGGTGTGCAGCACACCTGATCAATCACTTCCATCCACTAGTATAGGACAGGAAAGAAATACGCCTGTAGAGTCAGGAAGTAGTGGAGCTTGTGCAAAGAGCCTATTAATGTCATAGTCAATGCAGCAAGCAAAATTATGGTACAAAAGTTATGACACAACATTAACAGTTAAGAACAATTTATTTTATTAAAAAAGTACACACAATGTCTGGCCTGCAACATGATAAACAAGTTTTAAAAACAAAAAGGATTTAAAAAAAACAAACAAAAAAAAACAGTTATTTACAAAAAAAAATGACAGGCTGTGCTCAGATAGGCTGGGGGGGGGGGGGGGGGCTCTGCTCAGATGGGCTGGGGGGGGTGGGTTGCTGTGCTCAGATGGGCTGCAGGTGGGCGTCAGATGGGCTGGGGGGCAGCTAGGAAGGGAAGTCTTCCTCATCAGAATGCTGGGGAGTGCTCAGATGGACTGTTCTTGGATGCGCTGTGCTCAGACGGACTTCTGCAGATACCTAAAGACACAATGAAATGGCCGTAAATACACAACGCACATACATGCACAAAAAAGTGGTACACAATCTTTGGAACCATGCAGTGTCACTGGGTAGGAGAAGCCAAAAAAAAAAAAGACATCACTTACCCTTCTGCATTTAGCAGGGGCATGTTTTAATGTCTCCTGCAGCTGGGCGGCCACCTCCACCATCGTAGCCTTCGGCATGGAGACCATAACTGCACCGTAACTGCACCTTTAAGTTATCAAGAAAGGTAATGGTTTCAATTCACATCGGTCATGGAACAAAGACGATGTATTAAAAAATATTAAAAATATGAACCATTTCTTACGTGTTAGAACATTGAAGAGTGTCATACTCTTCAGTGGCTTCTTCCCCTTCTTCCCGTGCACACTGTAGGCGCTCCACACCGCATGTGTGGCAACAGCTGACAGCACCCGCCGGACTGTGTCCGCCAAGTCTCTGCCACCAATGGCACCTAGGTATTGTGTCTGCAAAACAAAGACAGTCATTTACTGTATCCTTCCCTGCACTGCAAAAATAAGACAAAGTTCCGCCCTGCAGACACTCACCATCTTCCTCTGATGTTCCCGGTCCTTCAACCTGGCCTCACAGACCTGCAGCTCCTCGTCCGTTTGGGCAGGGTTCAGTACATCCAGCACTTCTCCCTGGGCTCCAGACTCCACAGGCCGCGTGCTCTGGGCCAGTTCCCTCACAGTCCGTGCAAGCTCACGGAGTTGCTCCCGCATCTCTGAGAACTGCTGATGTACAGACCTCTGGAAATCTAGATAAACACAGATGTGGCTATAAGTACATTGACATAAAACTAAATGAAACTCAAAATATATCCCTGCATGCAACATGAAGTAGTCCCATACCAGCATCTGCAGAGCAGCATCGATTAGGTAGAGGGGTACATGGAGTCAATGGTGCTGGAGCCGTTTTATTGGGCGACGGCATCACAGACCTAACTGAAAAACAAAAGGGATAAAGGAAAGGGATGAGCAGGAAACTGTATGGTGTTGGCAGCATGCTTTGGCTTCTGGCATTTGAAGGAAAATAAATTAAGACATTAACAGGTAGACATCACAACACCACAGCAGTACATGCCACTCTTACCTGGTCTGGCTGGGGTGCTATACATGAAGCCTGGGCTCGCATGGTTTTCGCTCACAGGGGATGAGCTCGGAAAATCTGCAAGATGAGTAAATGGTATTCAATCTAAAAAAGCCAATCACAGAGCTAACTGAATGGGATTAGCAGGAAACTTTATGGTGTTGGCTTTGGCTTCTGGCATTTGGAGGGAAACTAAATAAAGACAAGACAGGTAGACACCACAGCAGTACATGCCACTCTTACCTGGTCTGGCTGGGTGCTGTATGATCTGGCTGGGGTGCTATAAATGGGGCCTGGGCCCCGCTCGCCCACATGGGACAAGCTTGGAAAATCTGCAAGATGAGTAAAATGGTATTCAAAATAAATAAAAAAAATAGTCCAACTATCAGTGTGCAGTAGGCATAGACATTTCATTTCAACACAAACATGCATACCTGGATTGTACAGCACACGTGGATTGTACTGGACCGCCAAGTCAAACAAACAATTTCCCTCAGTCCAGCGGCCATTTTATATTAACGTTAACTAACACAAAACTTAACATCTCAGACCGTTCGCTTGCTTATGTTTCTGCAAATGTTCGCGGCGAACACAAAGCCAGCAGTAACAGAAAAAAGATTTGCAATAGTTTGTCGGAGTATTTTCAATATTGTCTAAACATTAGTCAAGTTCGGGCCTTGACTTAGCTAGCATTAGGTAGCGTGTTAGCTAGCACTAGGTAGCGTGTTAGCTAGCATTAGGTAGCGTGTTAGCTAGCACTAGGTAGCATGTTAGCTAGCACTAGGTAGCGTGTTAGCTAGCACTAGGTAGCGTGTTAGCTAGCACTAGGTAGCGTGTTAGCTAGCACTAGGTAGCATGTTAGCTAGCACTAGGTAGCGTGTTAGCTAGCACTAGGTAGCATGTTAGCTAGCACTAGGTAGCATGTTAGCTAGCACTAGGTAGCATGTTAGCTAGCACTAGCTAACGTTAGCTAGCTAGCATTGGGCTTCCAATTCCTGAACTTTTAGTTTAGCGTGCAGGTTATGAGTTACTTCTGTTTACTTAAATTATTACCGGTAAGTAAACAAATAAATAGCTAAACCAACAGTCAAATCAATGTAATTTGATGAGAAAAAACCCAGAGGTAACTGGTATAACTTACCAGAGATGAGTGCGCACCACACAAAAAAAGTGTTTTAGTCCCCAATCTGTTCTCTTTATGGCTTTAAACCACAGCTTTCGGCGGTTCCTCTGAAAAGGGGGACATCTCGAGGGGATGCTGAAGAATCTGAGGCCATCATCTTGTCCTTTTCTGTTTGTACAGTTCACAGCACAGCAGCTTTGAGGCATAATTAGCTACATGAAACGGAGCTACTGTGGCTAGCGAGTTCGTTCCTCGTTCGCTCGTTCCTTTTTCCCAAAGAGGCTGCGTGCGTGCGCACCCCGCTGTGACGTAGACGGCGAACCCATCTATAGGGAGGGAAAGTGATCTCATCGCCCCCTAGTGGAAGTGTTCCATAATGCCGAGAGAATGAATGGGATTTCTCGACACGTCTTTTGAAAAATGATATCTTGGTCGACACCGAAACGTTAGTTTTAATTAATGAAAAAGCATTAAATGTTAACAAACAGGGAAATATACAATCAATAACATTTCTAAGATGAGTTATTCACCTCAACATACAGTACAATATGAAGGATATAAGCGAAAATTAAAAAAAAGAACAAAAGACAGGAGCAGTTTGGCAAAGAATCCTGCCTACTTTAACTGTGAACCAAGCAAGCAGTGACGTCACGGGATAGCCCGATTGCAATCCTAGCCTAATAGGACTTTAATCCAACGTCACTGCAACGTTATTTAATGACGTTGCAGGGACCCATATTGCCAATGTTTCTGCAACGTTGCAGAAAAGTCTAATTAGACTTAGGAGGGTAAAGTTATTTTCGACCTTAGATGGACGTTGTCACAACATCGCCTGATGGTAACGTTGCAACTTACCTAAGTACAACTTATGAGCAACGTTGCTGCAACCCACTGTGTTAGTAGGGATACAGGACTTTCCAACACAGCACGGTAGGCCTAGCTGGATAACACTTTACCAAACAGAAACCAAAAGAATCAAGTATTATTATTATTATTATTATTATTATATTTATCTGCCCCAGTCTGACTGAAGTCCTATAAAGCAACTGGTTATTCACCAGATCACTGATGAAGAGGAGGTTCACCCAGGATCTCATATTACCCAGAGCCATCACTGCTAGTCCTCTAATCAACCAGTATCAACACATAATTTATATGACAACTTGGTTAAACAAAGCTCAGAGAGCAATATGTACTCTATTCTGTCTTCAATTGGGGGTGTTTTTGTCAAAGAATGAATACAGAATAATTGTAGACAATTCTTACTCTAAAGTTTATCCCCATTATGGACTTACTTGTTTTCTCTAAGTCAGTGTGTCAAATCCAGAAGTCACTAGCTACTCTGATGAGGTGGAATGGATCACTGAATGTTTAAGTGTCTGCGTCAGCAACGTCTACTATGACATCATAAAAGCAATGGGAGATGTAACGTGGCGAGGCGCCCTCTAGTGGTCTTGATAGGGGTGTGGAAGTGTTGGAGTCGGACTGATGAGTGCATTTTTGAAATAGGATATCTACATTAGGTAAACACGGGTGTAATTAATAAAAAGGCGAGGTTGCTGCGAGTGGTTGCTAAGCAAAGCGTTCACTAAGTGTAGTCACAAGCACCAACCCCCCTCTCCCCCCACCGGGACGGCTCCCTCTCTCCTCCCCGATAGGTAGATTTGGGGAGCGTTCTTTGAGCGCGAAGGACGACCGAGAGGCGAGATTAGCGTTCGTTCAAGTAATAATAAAAAAAAGAGTCCCATAGCCATTGAATTGGTAGTAGCCTAGGCTATTTTGAGGTTGGTCATTTCTCCGAGTGAGAATTGTGAAGCGTGGCGAGTGAGCGTGAGAATAGGCTGCAATGCGTGTCTGAGACTTGGCAGCCCCGGGTTTCACTGATCTAGCGGCCAGTAAATTCGACCAAATTTCAAGAGGTGGACAAACCTGGATTCATCTCGGCATACAGATAATTCAAGAGCAATTGAATCATGTTTACGAAGCACACCAACATAGTGCTCTGATCAGCTGCACTCTCCAGTGAAGTTCTCAAAACGCGACAGCCCTACTAACACACGCAGGTTGCGCAAACGTTCGACATACGGCCGCTATAGGTGACGATTCGTGTGCGCCGCGTGCGGAAATTACGCGGCCATTTACGGAAACGCGAGATCTGCCGTTTAGTAGACGCTACGTAAGAACGACACGTCATTCCGAAGTTGCGGCCGCGTGCAAAGAACGCACGTGATCACGTGGGCAGGAACCTCCGTCATAAACTCACCTGGCTGACACTAGATTAACAGGTATTTATATGACTTGGTCTGCACGTCTTTTTCGCACGGTGCAAATACGGTGCGGCCGCGTGCAAAAAACGTGGGCAGGAACCTCCGTCATAAACTCACCTGGCTGACACTAGATTAACAGGTATTTATATGACTTGGTCTGCACGTCTTTTTCGCACGGTGCAAATATGGTCACTTACTTACTAAACCCTGCATGGTGCCGGCATGACCGGGAACAGACCGTTGTATCCCTCAAAAAAAAAAAAGTGTTAAAATTTACAAAAACTTTTTACAAAAAAGGCATCCATCCTGGCAGGCTGGAAAGGCAGGTTTAGGGAGACGGGCTGGGGGTCACCCTCATCTGAATCGGTCTGGGCTGAAGAGGTCATCCTCATCTGAGTACTCCACTGTGGTCAGGGCTGGAGCTGCAGTCAGGGGCTGGGCTGGGGAGGTCAGCTGGGCTGGAGCAGATGCCTAAGGACATAATGAAATGGCTGTAAAAGCAAGTCGCATACGTTCATTGGAAGCGTGCCATGTCACTGGATACGAGAAAATTAACTGCCTGACATCACATACCTTTTTGCATTGAGCAGGGGCATGTTTCAGCGTCTCCTGCAGCTGGGCAGACACCTCTGTCACAGTGGTACTTGGCTTACAGGCCATAACTGCACCTTTTAACCAAAAATGGAATGGTGTCAATGCACATGGCATGAAGCAAAGACAATGTATTATTTTGCGAAAATATGAACAATCCCTTACGTAATATGACATTGTAGAGGGTCATCTCTTTCAGAGGCTTCTTCCCCCTCTTCCCATGGACGCTGTACACACACCACACTCTGTGTATCGCTACGGCTGACAGCACCCGCCGGACCACATCTGGCAGATCTTTGCCACCAATTGAACTCAGATATCGTGTCTGCAAAACATAAAGACAATCATTTACTTAAACATTTCCTTAACACGTCCCTGCAAAAATAAGGAACAAAGTTCTGCCCTGAAGTTACTCACCATCTTCCTTTGATATTCCTTGTCCTTCAGCTGCTCCTCTACGACCAGCAGCTCCTCCTCCGTTTGAGCAGGGTGCAGGTCGTCCAGTACTGCTCCCCGATGGCTGTCTGCAGACTCGCCGGACATTCTCTGCTCCAGCCTCTGGATCGACTGTGCCATCTCCTTCAGACTCTGCATGACGCTGGAGAGCTGCTGACAGATCATCCTCTGGAAGTCTGGATATTAAACACAGATGTGGCTATAAGTAATTGTACGGTCCCATAATGGATATTCAACTCAAAGTATATCCCTACATGCAGCATGAAGTAGTTCACAAAATTCTGCATACCAGCATCTCCAGAGCTTGAAGGCAACACTGATGGAGCCGTTGGCCTCACAGGCGTTGACATCACATTACTGGAGGGCAACACTGCTCGAGCTGTTGGTGTCAGAGGCGATGGCATCAGAGAACTACCTGAAAACCAGAGGATAAAGGGATGAGCAGGAAACTATGGTGCTGGCGGCGTAGTGATTCTGGCATAAGGGGAAGAATGAACTCGACATGAGACATGTCAGATCCTGACCTGGTCTGGTCGGGGTGCTGATCGCTGAGGCACGCTGCTCGTGCCTGGACGTCTGAAGGTCTGAAGGGCTTGGGCTCACAGGACCCGGGCGATGAACATCTACTGCCAAGTAGTGAGATGAGCGAATTAGTGAACTGAGTACATGAGTCTTCAGAAAGCCCTGAGTTAACTGTCAGTGTGCAAATATGCATAGCCATTTCACCAACATAAACATGCATGCATGTATACCTGCATTGATAACTGGCAGGACAGGCCTTCCGGCTCTGGCACCTGGCGTAGCTGGTCTGGCCTGAGTTCTGCCGACCGGCTGCCTGGGCACTGGAACATCTAGTGGAGTAAATAAAATCAGATTAGCTCAGATTAGTCAACTCAAGTAGTACTCTTTTGGGACCGTTGAATGAACTTCACTATATTACCTTCGCCACTGGAGTCAGACCCCCTGCAGACCCGCTTCCTGGTCACTGGAACATCTAGAGGAGTACATTAGCTCTGATTAGTCACTCTTTAGGTTGTAGTTCTCTTTAGGGACTGTTGAATTAACTTAACTATATTACCTTCGTCACTGGAGTCATAGCGTGTGTTGCGATGTCTCTTCCTTGTGCCTGGTTGGTCTTCCATTGACGACTGCCGCTCAAACACCTTCGTCATGGCCCTGGCTATTTCATAAAGCGCTGTGTAGAAAGTACCATAATCAATACATTTCAACCATCTTATTTCCTCTGAATAATTAATAATGATTAACAGTGTACATGAACACAGCTTACGAGTATTGGAGTCCTTAAACACGCGAACTTTGTGGAGTCTCCAGGCAGGATTTGGTTCCACGTTGTTCTTAATGCGTTGGCTGCTTTTGTGTTCCGTCCAGTAACACAAGTTGCCCTGTGAGTGATAACTGTTAGTACCTGCTCCCCTGTACAATCGGAAAACAGCACTCTTATCAGAAACCACATTGGTCGCTTACCTCTTCCCGGAGCCACGACACTGGGACAGCCGCCACAGAACCCTCCTCCAGAAACTCCACAACGCAGTACATTCTGCACAATAAACAAAAAAACGAATTTAGGTTAAACACATAAGCATAAGGACACTATTGGAAAGCAGAGAGGAAGACATGAATAGTTAAACTGGATTTAAAACAATGACCAATTCAACTATACTATTCAACAGTAACTTTACGCAAATGGCTACAAAATGGCGACCACTGGATTTAAAACAAGGACCAATTCAACTATACTATTCAACAGTAACTACAAAATGGCGACCACCGGTGCGGGCAACATGAATAGTTAAACTGGATTTAAAACAATGACCAATTCAGCTATGCAATTCAACAGTAACTTTACGCAAATGGCTACAAAATGGCGACCACTGGATTTAAAACAAGGACCAATTCAACTATACTATTCAACAGTAACTACAAAATGGCGACCACCGGTGCGGGCAACATGAATAGTTAAACTGGATTTAAAACAATGACCAATTCAGCTATGCAATTCAACAGTAACTTTACGCAAATGGCTACAAAATGGCGACCACTGGATTTAAAACAAGGACCAATTCAACTATACTATTCAACAGTAACTACAAAATGGCGACCACCGGTGCGGGCAACATGAATAGTTAAACTGGATTTAAAACAATGACCAATTCAGCTATGCAATTCAACAGTAACTTTACGCAGATGGCTACAAAATGGCGACCACTGGATTTAAAACAAGGACCAATTCAACTATACTATTCAACAGTAACTACAAAATGGCGACCACCGGTGCGGGCAACATGAATAGTTAAACTGGATTTAAAACAATGACCAATTCAACTACACTATTCAACAGTAACTTTACGCAAATGGCTACAAAATGGCGACCACTGGATTTAAAACAAGGACCAATTCAACTATACTATTCAACAGTAACTACAAAATGGCGACCACCGGTGCGGGCAACATGAATAGTTAAACTGGATTTAAAACAATGACCAATTCAGCTATGCAATTCAACAGTAACTTTACGCAGATGGCTACAAAATGGCGACCACTGGATTTAAAACAAGGACCAATTCAACCATACTATTCAACAGTAACTACAGATCGCTACAAAATGGCGACCACCGGTGCGGGCAACATTGCACAAGCCATCTTAGGCGGTACAGGACGCAAATACATCTCGTTGCAGTTATTCACTGTATTTAATATCTAAGATTCGCAACGGCATTAGCCTGACACGAGAAAGCAACGCGGGAAACATTGCATTTACAACATGGCTCCGTTCAAATTCAGCAAACAGGCTCGAACATGGCGTTGCTATTTTCGGCCTGTCGGCGGCCCGGTCGGGCTTAAAGCCAAAGCATTGTGTTGGCAACAAACTTTGGCAAAGATAAGCGAACGGTCTGAAAAGTTGTGCCGTTGTAACCAGAAAACTATGCACAAATGTAAAACAATCTTACCTTTGGCTTTTAATGTATTTTGTTCTTTGTTCTTGGTTCTTGCTCTTGCTCTTGGTTCTTGCTCTTGGTCTTGGCTCTTGTTCGTTGTGGTGTTCGCTTCGCTTTACTGTGGGGTTTAAATGCTCCACTGAAATCTCTGTCGCCGCGCCATTGGTCAGTCGTTTGTGAAAACGTGGCCAATGAAAAACGTACAGCCTAACATTAGCCAATAGGATCCCACCAGACCGATACAGACGGATGTCCGGTACTGCTACAAGAAGGGAAGGTTACGTATTGTTCCCCAGTTCTACGAGTGAAGCGGAGGCTGTTGTTTTGCAAAGAAGAGGAATACAAAGAAGATCTTTTGGCACATACACTGAAACAGCGCTTCGCCTTCTGCCATAGAGAAAACAAGAAGAAGAAAAAGAACACTACCGTTGTCTACCGTCTTCAGGTCAGTACAGTGTGAACATACAGCCAGAACCACATAATAGAGGTTTTCAACGATTGTAGCCCACTGAAGTAAGTGATATAGCTGTTTTTGATAGCTATGATTGCAATGGCTTTGAATCCTCAACATTGGCAAGTCTGGGCAAATTTTGCTGGTAAAAGTGTGCTGTTTATACGCCAAGTTATCGTCAGCAACCAACCGCATGAGCTAAGATGGCTAACAATAACAGCGTCGCATAGCAGTGAGTCGCCGTTGTAGTGCATCACTGCTATGCGACGCTGTTATTGTTCGCTCTAGCTATCCGACCAGCAATAGTTTATTAACAAGGCGAGTGACTATAGAATATTATGCAGTTGGTCGTGATTGAATACACTTTCCCGCATGTTCGTTGTGTCCCTCTGACTTTAGAATATTATGCAGTTGGTCGATGGCGATAGCCTAGCTAGAGCCAACAATAACAGCGTCGCATAGCAGTGAGTCGCCGTTGTAGTGCGTCACTGCTATGCGACGCTGTTATTGTTCGCTCTAGCTATCCGACCAGCAATAGTTTATTAACAAGGCGAGTGACTATAGAATATTATGCAGTTGGTCGTGATTGAATACACTTTCCCGCATGTTCGTTGTGTCCCTCTGACTTTAGAATATTATGCAGTTGGTCGATGGCGATAGCCTAGCTAGAGCCAACAATAACAGCGTCGCATAGCAGTGAGTCGCCGTTGTAGTGCGTCACTGCTATGCGACGCTGTTATTGTTCGCTCTAGCTATCCGACCAGCAATAGTTTATTTACAAGGCGAGTGACTATAGAATATTATGCAGTTGGTCGGCGGTGATAGTTGTTACATATTGTCAAGTTAGCCCGCCCAAATAAGGCTGGTCAAATGATGCTGTTCTGTGTACGCCGCCATCATGGCTTTGTGTTGGGGCTCTGTGTACGTGCTAGATACACACCGCAGTTCCAGTAGTCGGGTTTCTGTGATTTCGAATCACAATCTGTTGTCTGTCAGTCATGTTGAGACTATTTATAAAAGAGCTCGTTTTTTTTTTTTTTTTTTTTTTTTTATAGGATGGACTTGGACGAAAGGAGAAAGAGAAGGAATGAGTATCAAAGGCACTGGAGGGCTGGACACAAAAGGCTTAAGGGACTTAGGGAGTTTCAACGCCCCCTCCACAATGCTGAACACAGTGACACTCAATCCTCAGATGGCACAGCAGAAAGCTGTAAGGAGATGGATATTCCTGAGCGCCATAATAATCATGGTGAGATGGCGATAGTTGATGTCCCAGGCTTGGATGAAGATGCCCTTACAGGCAGCAGAGATGATGATGAGATGGCGAGAGTTGATGTCCGAGACTTCGATGACGATGCCCTTGCAGACAGCGGAGAGGATGACTGGGATCATCGGCGAGAGGATTTCTCGGATCATCACCACAAAGATGACTCCGAACATTGCCATGATGATACCGACTCTGATCATCCGGCCTCTCTGCGTGAGGACTTGCGGGACTGGACAAATGAGTACCTCATCAAGCATAATGCCTTGGATGCGTTACTCAAGATCTTGCAACAACATGGCCACCAAGAACTGCCTTCCACCAGCCGTACAGTAATGCAAACTCCCAGGGACATTATTGTTGAGAAGAGGTCGGGGATGGAATACATCCATCTTTCCCTGGAAAAGCAGTTACTTGATACACTTGAGCAATACCCACATGGAGATTTTGAAAACATCACAGAGGTTGAATTGTCCATTAATGTGGATGGCCTACCACTGTTCAAAAGCTCAGGCAATAGTATGTGGCCTGTTCTCTGCGCTGTCCAGCTTCATCCTGTCAAGATCTTCCCTCTAGTTCTCACTGCTGGGGACAGCAAACCCCAAAACTTGGATTTTTTGGAGGAGGTGGTTGCTGACCTGAATGCTGTGATGAGTAATGGCCTTCTGTTCAGGGGCAAGATGATCCAGGTTAAAGTCCGATGCATTGTCTGTGATGCTCCTGCCCGTGCTCTTGTGAGGAACACAAAATACTGCACTGGGTATCATGGATGTGACAAGTGTGAGCAAAAGGGTGCTTATGTGACTGGTCGAGTTACATACCCAGAAGTAGATTACCTGGTTTTGAGGGACGATCACTCCTTCAGAAACAAAACACAAGAAGAACACCATCATGGTGACACCCCACTGTCCGGTTTGCCAATTGACATGGTTGCAGCTTTCCCCATTGACTACATGCACCAGTGTTGCCTTGGGGTTATGAAGAAACTGCTCCTCACCTGGACCAGAAAAGGAAAGCGAGGTGTCAGAATGTCTGCCCTGCAATGTGCATTACTCAGCGACAGAATGCGTGATCTCAAGGACAGCATCCCATCAGACTTTGCAAGGTCGCCTCGATCGATTGATCAAGTGGAGAGATGGAAAGCAACAGAATTCCGGCAGTTCATGCTCTACACAGGAAAACTTGTGCTGAAAGGTCTTCTGGAAGATGAACTATACAAGCACTTTATGGTGTTCAGTGTCGCTATGGGCATTCTGGCGTGTCCAAAGCTCCTGAACGTTCACAGTACCTATGCCCACGAGCTGCTGAAGTACTTTGTTCTGGAAGCTAGGTTCCACTATGGCGATGACTTCATGGTGTACAATGTGCACACTTTGGTTCACATAACTGCTGAGGCAAAAAAATATGGCGGTCTGGACAACTGCAGTGCATTCCAGTTTGAAAACTACCTTCATGGCGTCAAGCGGCTGGTGCGGTCTGGGAACAGGCCCATCAAACAGGTGGCTAAAAGACTGCAGGAAAGGAATTTCAACACGCATGTCAAACCACACAAAGTGAAAGTGTCAAGCCAGAAGAAGGACTGTGCATACATCACAGAGGATGGACAGTGTGTGGAAGTTGTTGAAATCTCTGCAGATGGCAAAGCTCTTTGCCTTGTCTACACAAACCCTGCCCCTCTCTTCAATCACCCATGCACTTCCTTCGTGATTCATGCCTTCCGGTTTCAGAAGAGGGACGCAGACAGGAAATTCATACCAAAATCACAGCTGACAAAAAGAGCAATCAAGATTGATCGGCCACGCTACACTGTGTTTTTGGGACTCCTACACAGTTTTTGACAAGACACTGTAAATCCTAACATTTGCACATTGGCCCAACAAGAGACAGTAGATAACAGATGCCCACAATCAGGAACCAAAATCTGCTCTCCAGACGGACCCAGAACAAGCCCAAGAGTGGACGCTCTCTTCATCTGAGGCACTGCCGCCCTCATGCTCAGGTAAATCACACACACACTACTGGGAGGCTATGTAAGATGTAACACACAGTGTCATGTACATGCAACCACCTCTAGATCATGAACTGGGCTGAGTGAAAACAAATGTGACTGATGGCTGATGAATGTTTCCCTGTGATCATGATTACAGATTTGGGATCTGGCCCCCGGAGCCAAGCCCATGAGACACCAGTTGAAGAACTAGTCAGTAGCTCAGGGATGGAGCTCCACCAAAACAGGTACACACACACACACACACACACACACACACTTCTGAATAAGTTGTCTCTTTCGTCAGACTAACCTTGATTGTCTCTGTTTCAGGTGCTGAAGGCCTCCGGACAAGCCTGAGCTCCATTCATTCACCCTCTGACTGTGCCTGATGAATGTGATGAATGTATTTCTCACATACTACAAGTGCAACAAGCAGAGAAATGTCTTGCTGTGAGCTCCTAGACAAGCTGGCATTGTGATTCATGTAGTTCAGGAGGATTTATTCTGGGTCTATCTGGGAGACTTTTTGTGTGATTACATTCATGCCTGTCCTTTGAGAGAACAGCGAGGTTAACCTGTTTTACAGTTATTTTTCTTTTAATGTATTGATGAAATGTGTCTTAGTAAACACTCCCTAGTAGTGAGACAATCTGTAGAATCTACATGGGGTCTTAAACGGGAAAGCCCTCACTCCCTCGTGTCTATTGTTTATTGATAGGCAAATGTTTATGAATCAGATTTACAAATGAGGTGTCTATTGTTTACTGATGGGGCAAATGGTCTGCAAATGTTTACTAATCGGATTTACAAATTAGATGGCCAACATTGTAAATGAAGCTTGCATGTAATATTGTAATCTCTACCTTTGTACCTGTTTACATAAAGAATTGTGATATGTCTTGTCTATTGTAATCTCGTACGTAGACATGCTGTAACGACCTGTGACTAAGAAAATGTAAAAAATAAAGTCCAGTGGCTCATGACAAGGGTGTCGTCTCCACACGTGATTTTCACCATGGGTGTCCATAGAGAATTCTGTTTGGACGCCAAGTGTGCTTCAACTATAGTGAATCAACCGAACAAAGCAGGATGTGTAATTTAATTGACGTCACATGACAGCCCGAGCTAGCAAATGTGAAACTGAAGCGCATATGCGCATGTGCAGTTCCGCTCCCACAGTTGTTTTTTTACGTTTTGTATTAAGACCAGGTTTGATCGCGATGCTATTACATTACATTATATTACAGTAATTTAGCAGACGCTCTTATCCAAAGCGACTAACAATAATTGCATTTAACGTAGGAAAAAGCCAATACTTGCCAGAACTCAGTGCATCTTCTTTCTAAAACAAGTGACTATAGTCTTATAAGAGCATAATCTAGTGCTGAAGGCAAAGTGCAAGAATCACAATCTAAAGTACAGTGCAATATAATATAAGTGCTTAGGTGGGAGGATTGTTGTAGTACTGTTGACGTTTGTTGAAGATTGTTGGTCCACGTATCAATGTAGCCTACGCCTTTGCTGCTGTAGCCTACTGTAAGACTTCAAATTTTATTTTAAAACGTAAGTAGCCTAATACAAACATTCTGACCCACTGTGACGCTAAATGTACATTTCCAATAAAGTCCGATTGGGACTGTGATGTAACCACATTGTCACGTTATTTAATTACATCGTAGTTACGGATTAAAGCAGCAGTGGCGGCTACGTTCCCTTACAGTGTACTTGAGGACGGCTATTTTGGTTATTTTGCGACTGAAAAGGCAAGTGTCAGCTCGGTGTCAGCTAGGTCCGCTGGTGGTGACGTCGCAAAATTACCACAATTACACCAATGTGTCCCGTCAGTTTTACGTACTGTGTTAGTAGGGAGATGCCCGGATCCGTAGCCTAGATCTTATTGTATTACAGTAATTTAGCAGACGCGTTTATCCAAAGCAACTAACAATAATTGCATTTAACGTAGGAAAAGCCAATGTAGGCTACTAGCCTACTAGGCTACTTGCCAGAACTCACAAGTGCATCTCCTTTCTGAAACAAGTGACTAAGAGCATAATCTAGTGCTGAAGGCAAAGTGCAAGAATAGCAATCTAAAATACAATAGAGGGATCGTTGTAGTTCTCTCTGTAAAATAACTACAACGTAGACCTAAATTAAAGAAATAAAAAGTACCTTTGAGAAACCGCACATTATTGCGGCGGAATTTGATATTGTTAGTAGCCTAGTTTATGGCTTTGTCAATCCATTGATATCGATTTATAATTATTTCAAGTTTTTCTCCCAATGCAAAAGATGGGGCGGTTGTGTGAACCCAACCAGTAGAGAGCGTAGTTTTACGCTTTGGCTCCCTTGAACATAGATGGTGAAGTGGGCTATCTGGAGCGTACAGGGAACATAGTAGGCTAATGCTGATGATTTCTGTCACGGGCAGCATACACTGCATACCCTCAGTCCCCTAATAGGTCTTATTTCATTTCAACTTGGCTATTAACTTGATGGAGCATGTTACATTTGAGCAATATGATGATAATATGGCTAAAAGGTAGGCTACAATATGTCACAGTGCACTGGCTACTGCTATCATGTACAGTACTCCTACACATAGTAACTTCAGTTTTACAAGATGCCACAGTGCACTGGCTACTGCTATCAATACGATACAGTACAGTGCTCCTAAAATACCTATGTTATATACAGATGCCCTCAGCTGCAGGATCATCTCCTTTGATGATTTTACCTCTTTTGAATACCACGCTATGTTCTTAAAATGCCAGCCCCCAGTTCTGGCAGTAACCGTGTATAGGCCTCCTAAACAATGCCCTGCCTTCTCTACCGAATATTCAGAACTCCTGTCCATTGTTATGGTTTCACCTCCACACACGCCCCCCTCCTCCGCCTCTCCACAACCCTCCACCTCTGTGCCTACCTCACACGCCCCCTGCAGCTCGGCACGGGCACTGAGGGCGCTCCAACGACAGCTGAAATGAGTTGAGCTGATGGGCGAATGAGCTTATGGCCTGATCACTGCACACCTGCTGCCACCTTCTCATGAACCCCCTCTACCTACAAGATGCCGGTTTCTCCAGCCATTCATCGCCAGATCTTCCCTAAGAAACGCCTGGCAAGTATCGTAGTTGTTAAACAAAGTATTTCTGCTTATATATGTGTTTGTGTGCTCTCTGGACCACCGCACCTCAAGGCTTACTCGTCTCTCCGTGTTCCCTACAGAACGACCAGGTATGCTGTGATCCGGCATGCCTGCCCATCACTCTGCCCGCCACCCACTGCAGCTGCTCCAACCGGCCTCAACCTCCAGCCTGCCAGGCTCCCAACCTGAGCCATCCGGGCACTACCTTCCCTCCCAGCTCCAGCAATAAACGCACTGCTGGGCAAAGAGCTTCCTGCCTCCTGTGTCGTGCATTTGAGCCCCCATAACTAGCCTTAACAGTCCATCATCCATACAAATTATGACACCCTTGATCTAGTGATTACTAAGGGCCTGACTATCACTGTCGTCTCTATTAGTGACCTCGCTCTCTCTGACCATTTCTGTATCTTCTTCACTGCATTGGTTCCTAAAGTCAAAAGTAGTACTAGCGCTTTATCAAGAAACATTATCTTACCTCCGCAGTATCCGATAGTTTTAGAGAAATAATGATCACAAACAATTTATCAACTCCAGAAGTGGGGCCGTCAGGCACTATTGAAGACTTAGCATCCGCCTTTAACACCAGAGTAGGGGCAGCCTTGGATTCTGTAGCACCTATTAAACTGAAAAAGATCACAGCCAATCATAAAGCTCCATGGCGAAATGAGGAAACAATTCAACTAAAGAGAACCTGCAGAAGATCTGAGCGTATATGGAGAAAGACCAAGCTACAGGTCCACCATGATATTCTCAAAGAACATCTCGCTGCCTTTGATAAAGCAATAAGAAATGCAAGGAAAGACCACTTCTCAAAATTCATATCTATCAACCGCAATAATTCAAGAGTGCTCTTCTCAACAATTGATAGCCTAATAAACCCTGCCGTAAAAACACCAGATAACCTGCTCTCTACCTCCAAATGTGAGGAATTTGCAGCTTACTTCAGAGATAAGATTATGAATATTAGGAGGAAAGTCACCCAGGAAAGGCCATGCATCCTGTTCACAGATCCTCTTCCTCCATGTAATGGACATATGAGCTTGTTTACACTGGTGGACACAGAAATGTTGAGAAAAGTAGTATCCAAACTCAAATCCTCCACAAGCCTGCTGAAGAAAAACAACTTAGACACTTCAGTTCTTAGCAATTTTAGACCAATCTCCAACCTTCCCTTTTTGAGTAAAATTCTGGAAACTATTGTTTTCAAACAGATTAATGATTTTCAAACAGATTAATGATTTCCTAGCTACAAGTTCTACGCTTGACCTTTTCCAGTCCGGCTTTCGCGCCCATCATAGCACAGAGACGGCATTAGTCAAAGTTGTAAATGACCTCAGAATTAATGCTGACTCCAAAGAGCTCTCTGTTCTCATCCTCCTGGACCTTTTGCAGCCTTTGATACTATAGATTATGCAATCCTCATCAAAAGACTGGAGAAGTGGGTTGGCCTCTCCGGTCCAGTCCTTAATTGGCTTAGGACCTATCTAACCGGTCGTGATTTCTTTGTTGCCCTCGGTGATCATAGCTCCGGAAAGATCCCTATGACCTGTGGGGTGCCCCAAGAATCGATCCTAGGACCTCTACTCTTCAGCCTGTACATGGTGCCCCTTGGCAGTGTCATCAGGAGGCACAACATTAGCTACCATAGCTACGCAGATGATACCCAACTCTATATTTCTGTAACACCCAGTAACTACAGCTTGATTGACTGCCTTGTCAAGTGTATTACGGATATAAATGTATGGATGTCACATAATTTCCTCGAACTAAACCAGGACAAAACAGAAGTACTGATCATTGGAGAAAAAGCTGAAAGAGAGAAACTATCTGCACATTTAAAAACTCTGAAAATTTACACCAAATGCCAGGCTAAAAACCCAGGTGTCATACTTGACTCAGATCTTAATTTCGAAAACCACATCATGAATATTACAAAGACATCTTTTTACCACTTAAGGAACTGTCACGGCACCGCCGCGTCAGCCTCGTCCACCTCCTCAGCCCCCTGACCCCGGCCCGAGCCCCGGTTCTGACGCTGGTCCCCAGCCTGTCCCCCAGCCTGACCCTGTCTCTCCAGTGCCGGACTCCGTTTCCCCCAGCACCTCCCAGAGCCTGCAGCGGGAACTGCGGGCACGTCTGCGGTCACAAGCCAGACACGCCCCCGATCCACACCTGCCGTGCGTCACCTTGATTGCCTCTCCTCCACACCTCAACGCACCTGGTCCTGATCAACCAATCGCCAGCAGGATAAGAAGCCGGTCCACACAGCCCTCTGTGCCAGATCGTTGACCAACCCAGTGGGTAACACGACTCCAGCTAAATCCCTACTCCTTACTCGAGCCTGTCTCACCGTTCTTTGTTTTCATTCATCCTAGTTAACCTGCCTGACCCACGCCTGCCTGAGGACCACGAACCTGCCTGACCCACGCCTGTCTGACTACCACGCTCCTGCCTGACCCACGCCTGCCTGAGTACCACGCTCCTGCCTGACCCACGCCTGCCTGAGTACCACGCTCCTGCCTGACCCACGCCTGTCTGAGTACCACGCTCCTGCCCGACCCACGCCTGTCTGACTACCACGTCCCTGCCTGACCCCCGCTTGCCTCTCGGACCTGATCCTGCCTGGCCATACCAAATAAACACGCCTCCGGGCTTCACCTCCAAGCCATTTTTGAGTCTGCTTTTGGGTCCTCCTCCGCTAGCCCTAACAGAACGATCTGGCCACAAATGGACCCAGCGGACTCCCTTCGCCAAGCCATCACCAGCCAGGGCCTCGTCGTTGGACAACATGCGAATGCTCTCCGTGAGACCCGAGCCGTCGTGGAACGGCTTGGTACGGGGATGCAGACACTCTCTGAGCAGACCGCCCAGACAGAGCGCAACCTGCAGTCCATCGCCCAGACCCTAGCAACCCTCAGTGAGCAGGTGGGCCGGTTAGTCGTTCTCCCGGCCCCGGAAGACAACCCCGTTGCTGGCCTTGCCCCTGCCGCTGAACGTGATGCCCCAGGGGTGTTACACCGGCGGGAGCCAAACCTCTCTAACCCCAAGCCCTATGACGGCGACGTAGTGCAGTGCTCCACATTTCTCATGCAGTGTGATTTTATTTTTACTCACCAGCCCAGCAGGTACTCCCAGGATTCTGAGAAGATCGCGTTTGTGTCCAGCCATCTCACTGGCCAGCCGCTTGGCTGGTTCGAGGCCACATGGAGGGCCAAGGCTTCCTGTCTGAATTCCTACAGCGCGTTCTGCTCCGAGTTCAGAAAGGTGTTTGACCATCCACTCCTGGGCCACGATTCCGCCTCTCGCCTTATGCGCATTCAGCAGGGAAGCCATAGTGTTGCCGAGTACTCTATCGAGTTCAGAATACTAGCAGCGGATAGTGGATGGAATGACGCGGCGCTACAGTCAGCCTTTCAAGCGGGTCTGTCTGAGTCTCTTAAGGACGAGTTGGCACTCAGAGATGAGCCGGCTTCTCTCGATCTCCTGATTTCCCTTGCTGTCAAGATAGACAACCGCCTTTGAGAGCGCAGGAAAGAGAGGAATCTCCGCGCTCCTACTCCCGCAGTTCGGGTCGCTAGTCAGCGCTTTCCCAGTCTACCGCCTCGAACTTTCCCGGGTCCTAACAATGAAACGGTCCGCTTTCAGCCGGCCTCGATATCCCCTGCCTCAGACGAACTCATGCAGCTAGGCGGAGCACGCCTAACCGAGGCGGAACGCGCCCGTAGGGTAAATGAGCGCCTCTGTTTTTACTGCGGCCAGCCCGGACACAGCCGCATGTCCTGCCCCGTTCGGCCAAAAGCCCACGCTCGCCAGTGAAAGTGGGATCACTGGTGAGCGGTGCTTCGTCTCCCACACCCCCTCCCAGGCAGTCTAGGACCGCCGGAGCCGGTTTCAATGTGATGTCCTCCGCCGATGCCCTGGGGCGCATGCACCTCGAGGCCACTATTATTGTTAATCGGCAGTCCTTCACTGTACCCGCTCTGGTTGATTCCGGGGCCGACGACTGCTTTATCGACTCTCAGTTGGTCCGTCAAGCTGGCATCACCACCATACCCCGTGACACCCCCATTGACGTCCATGACCTGAGTGGCGGGCTCTTAGCCAACGTTTCCCATGTCACCGAGCCTCTTGATGTGGTTCTGTCAGGTAACCACCATGAGTCCATGTCCCTCCTAGTCATCTCCTCATCTCTAAGCCCCATTGTTCTGGGTCAGCCCTGGTTGAGACGTCACAACCCACACATTGACTGGATCACCAATAAGGTGAGTGGCTGGAGCCCCTACTGCCATAACACCTGTCTCACGTCGGCCCTGCCGCCTGCTGAGGGCGCCATCGCCCCATTTGGACCCCCAGACCTGTCCATAGTCCCTCCCGAGTACCATGACATTGGGGAGGTGTTCAGTAAGCAGCGGGCCCTTACTCTGCCACCCCACCGCCCTTATGATTGCTCCATTGAACTCCTCCCTGGAGCCCCCTTGCCATCTGGGCGTTTGTTCAACCTGTCCAGGCCTGAACGGGAAGCTATGGAGACCTACATCCGTGACTCCCTGGCATCAGGCATCATCAAGCCCTCGTCCTCTCCGGTAGGTGCTGGATTCTTTTTTGTGGCCAAGAAGGACGGCACCTTGCGACCCTGCATCGACTACCGGGCCCTAAATAGCATAACAGTGAGGAACAAGTACTCTCTGCCCCTCCTCGCCTCTGCCTTTGAACCCCTCCAGGGAGCTACCATATTCTCCAAACTCGATCTTAGAAACGCGTATCACCTGGTCCGTATCAGAGAGGGAGATGAATGGAAAACAGCGTTCAACACCCCGCTCGGACACTTCGAGTACCGTGTCATGCCATTTGGACTTACCAACGCCCCTGCAGTATTCCAGGCCCTGATAAATGACGTCCTCGGGGACTTCCTCCACCGCTGTGTTTTTGTCTATCTAGACGATATCCTAATTTTTTCTCGCTCCCATGAGGAACACATCGCACATGTCAGACAGGTTCTCCAGAGGCTTCTGGAGAATAAGCTGTTTGTGAAAGCTGAGAAGTGTGAATTCCACGTCACCTCTGTGCAGTTCCTGGGCTTCCTCATCGGCAGTGGCCAGGTGCAGGCTACCCCCGAGAAGATCAGGGCGGTGGTGAGCTGGCCTGTCCCCAAGAACCGTAAGGACCTCCAGAGGTTCCTAGGATTTGCCAATTTCTACAGGCGCTTCATCCGCAACTACAGCCGGGTGGCCGCTCCCATGACCGCGCTCACCTCCAAGAACGTCCCCTTCTCGTGGACCCCCGAGGCGGGGGCGGCCTTCGATGAGCTGAAGAGGCTCTTCACGTCTGCTCCGGTCCTCACCCAGCCTGATCCCTCTCTCCAGTTTATTGTGGAGGTCGACGCGTCGGACAGTGGAGTGGGGGCAGTGCTGTCCCAGCGATCACCCACTGATGGTAAAGTCCACCCCTGTGCGTTCTTCTCCCGCCGGCTGGAGCCCGCGGAGCGTAACTACGACGTGGGCAATAAGGAACTGCTTGCTGTCCAGCTAGCCCTTGAGGAGTGGAGGCACTGGTTGGAGGGAGCTGAGGTGCCTTTCATTGTGTGGACTGACCACAAGAATCTGACCTACATCGAGAATGCCAAGAGACTGAACCCGCGGCAAGCCAGGTGGGCTCTGTTTTTTGGTCGTTTCAATTTTACCATCACCTATCGTCCAGGATCCCGCAATGTCAAGCCTGACGCCCTGTCTCGCCAGTATGCTCCCCCCAACCAGGACACTGACGAACCAGACACCATCCTTCCTCCCTCATGTGTGGTGGCCGCTGTAACTTGGGAGATCGAAGGATTGGTGAAGGAGGCCCAGAGGACCCAGCCTGACCCAGGTAACGGCCCTGTTAACTGCCTGTTTGTCCCTGACCATGTCCGTCCCCAGGTCCTCCAGTGGGTTCATGCCTCCCAGTTTGCCTGCCATCCGGGGTCCAGCCGCACTCTAGCCCTTCTCAGGAGACGGTTCTGGTGGCCCTCCATGGCCCAGGACACCAGGGAGTACGTCCGGGCCTGCACGGTGTGTGCACAGAGCAAGGCCTCGCACCAACCCGCCTCCGGTCTGCTGCGCCTGGGTTATCTACCACCTCTATTCCCTGAGCAGGAGGAGGAGCTCGCCGTGCCCTCAGTCCAGGTCCATCTCCGCCGCTGCCACAAGGTGTGGAGGGATGCCCGAGCCGCGCTTGTTCGTTCCACCCGTCGGAGCCAGCACCAGGCAGACCGCCATCGGACCCCGGCCCCTGTCTACCAGCCCGGCCAGGCGGTCTGGCTCTCCTCCAAGGACATCCCCCTGCGGGCCTCGTCACGTAAGCTCACGCCCCGCTACATTGGTCCTTACAAGATAGACAGTGTGGTTAACCCTTCTGCTGTCAGACTGCAGCTGCCCCCGTCCATGAGGATACATCCCACATTCCATGTCTCCCGTGTTAAGCCTGCTCCTGTCAGCCCTCTGTGCCCGCCAGGCGACACCCCGCCACCTGTCCGGATCATCGACGACCAGCCGGCCTGGACTGTCCGACAGCTCCTGGGGGCCCGTCGGCGGGGTCGGGGGTTGCACTACCTTGTGGACTGGGAGGGCTATGGGCCCGAGGAGCGGTGCTGGGTGCCCCGTAGGTTCATCCTGGACCCCTCTCTTATCCGGGATTTCCACCGTGACCATCCTGGCCAGCCCGGTCGGTCGCCAGGTGGCGCCCGTAGAGGGGGGGGTCCTGTCACGGCACCGCCGCGTCAGCCTCGTCCACCTCCTCAGCCCCCTGACCCCGGCCCGAGCCCCGGTTCTGACGCTGGTCCCCAGCCTGTCCCCCAGCCTGACCCTGTCTCTCCAGTGCCGGACTCCGTTTCCCCCAGCACCTCCCAGAGCCTGCAGCGGGAACTGCGGGCACGTCTGCGGTCACAAGCCAGACACGCCCCCGATCCACACCTGCCGTGCGTCACCTTGATTGCCTCTCCTCCACACCTCAACGCACCTGGTCCTGATCAACCAATCGCCAGCAGGATAAGAAGCCGGTCCACACAGCCCTCTGTGCCAGATCGTTGACCAACCCAGTGGGTAACACGACTCCAGCTAAATCCCTACTCCTTACTCGAGCCTGTCTCACCGTTCTTTGTTTTCATTCATCCTAGTTAACCTGCCTGACCCACGCCTGCCTGAGGACCACGAACCTGCCTGACCCACGCCTGTCTGACTACCACGCTCCTGCCTGACCCACGCCTGCCTGAGTACCACGCTCCTGCCTGACCCACGCCTGCCTGAGTACCACGCTCCTGCCTGACCCACGCCTGTCTGAGTACCACGCTCCTGCCCGACCCACGCCTGTCTGACTACCACGTCCCTGCCTGACCCCCGCTTGCCTCTCCGACCTGATCCTGCCTGGCCATACCAAATAAACACGCCTCCGGGCTTCACCTCCAAGCCATTTTTGAGTCTGCTTTTGGGTCCTCCTCCGCTAGCCCTAACAGGAACATTGCCATGGTGCAACCCTTTCTCTCTCAGGCTGACACCGAAAGACTAATGCATACTTTCATCACAAGCAGGCTGGACTACAGCAATGCTCTACTATCAGGCCTACCAAAGAAAGCAATCTCTAAGCTACAAATGATACAGAATGCTGCAGCACGAGTCCTCACTAAGACTAGACGCAGGGCACACATCACACCAGCCTTTAAATCACTACACTGGTTACCTGTCAACTCTAGAATAGACTTTAAAATACTATTACTAGTCTATAAATCTCTCCACAGTCACGCACCAGAAAACATTTCAAAAATGCTTGTCAGGTACATGCCCAACAGACCACTCAGATCCTCAGGTACTGAACTCGTAACAGTCCCAAAAGCCAGGACCAAGAAAGACGGAGAGGCAGCTTTTAGTTTCTATGCCCCCAACCTCTGGAACACCCTGCCGGAGTGCCTAAGAAGGGTCGAAACAACAGAGGTCTTCAAGCAAGATCTCAAGACGTACCTTTTTGGCCTAACCTACAATCACTAGCCAGGACCTTGAGACACAGAAAGGCAGCCTCAAACCTACCTGTGAATCCTCTGTATACATTGGTGTATATCCTGCTATGCACTCTATGTATATCAAGTTGTGTACAGAAGCTGGTTGCCCTGAAACAGGCTTGTTATGTTCTTATATCTGTGTTGCTTCAAAGGCTCAGCATGCTACTAACCGTTTTCTGTCTCCCCTAGTGCCTCTCTCTCTCCCTCCTACCTTCTAACCAGGTCCAGTGGATGCCCCACTGTCACCCGCACACCACCCTGAGTCCGATAGATACCCCCGTGTCAGCTGTGGATGTCGTAGTATTTAGTTAACACACACACACACGTACACACATCAGTCCACATCCGGCTTAGGCCTGGACCTGGGCCCAGTCCCCCTTCCCCTCACCCTAACCCGGGTCCGTATCCTTTTCCTACCCCCTCTCTACCCCAACCCCTGCCTCTATCTGGGCCCAGGCACATTCACGCACACACAGACATACACCAGTGTTTGCCATGTCTCTCCTATTATGTTTTTAGCCTCTCTTACTCTGAAAATGTAATTTAATGTAATTTATTGCTTTATAAATGTTCTTAGCCGGTAGACAAACATACTCCAGGAGCTTGCTCGATTTCCTTGTTGAGAGGGGTCAGGGAAGAATTTGTACAGCTCACTTTTTGCTTCCCTCTGGAATATGTAGGGATGGGATGTATCCCCACCTCCCTTGTTCTCTGTAAAGCGCATTGTGTTGCCTCTGTGTCACGGCACCGCCGCGTCAGCCTCGTCCACCTCCTCAGCCCCCTGACCCCGGCCCGAGCCCCGGTTCTGACGCTGGTCCCCAGCCTGTCCCTGTCTCTCCAGTGCCGGACTCCGTTTCCCCCAGCACCTCCCAGAGCCTGCAGCGGGAACTGCGAGCACGTCTGCGGTCACAAGCCAGACACGCCCCCGATCCACACCTGCCGTGCGTCACCTTGATTGCCTCTCCTCCACACCTCAACGCACCTGGTCCTGATCAGCCAATCAACGCACCTGGTCCTGATCAGCCAATCGCCAGCAGGATAAGAAGCCGGTCCACACAGCCCTCTGTGCCAGATCGTTGACCAACCAACCTAGTGGGTACACGTCTCTAGCTCCCTGCCTCGTCTGTTTTTGAACCTTGCCTTAACCTGTTCTCCCTGTCTTCCCAGTATCCAGTTCCTGCCTGACCCACGCCTGTACGATTACCCTGCTCCTGCCTGACCCACACCTGTACGATTACCCCGCTCCTGCCTGACCCACGCCTGTACGACAACCCTGCTCCTGCCTGACCCACGCCTGTACGACAACCCCGCTCCTGCCTGACCATCGCCTGTACGACTACCACGCTCCTGCCTGACCATCGGCTGTACGACTACCACATCCCCGCCTGACCCACGCCTGTCTACGGACCACGTTACTGCCTGCCTCTCCCCGGATCTCAATAAACGTGCCTACGGGCTTTCACCCCAATCGTGTCTGCTCTTGGGTCCTCCATCAAAACCCTAACAGAACGATCCGGCCAACATGGACCCAGCGGACAACACAGGCCTCCGGCAGGCCGTCACCTCCCGAGGGATTCTCGTGGGACAACACAGCGTTCTACTCCGGGACGCCGATACAGCGATGCGGGCTCTCAACGCCAATATGCAAGGCCTGTCGGCCCAGGTAACCAAGTCGGAGCAAAGCCTGCACACTATCGCCGCTACCATGCAAACCCTCAGCGAGCAGGTTAGCCAATTGGTCATATCCACGGGCTCCGCAGCCCAGGGGGAGGGCCCTGCACCCGGAGCCCTGGCAGCTAGCCCAGCCCCTGTGACTGCATCCCGATGTGAGCCTAACCTCCCTAGTCCCAAGCCGTATGACGGTGATCTGGCTCGTTGTGGGTCATTTCTAATGCAATGTGACTTCATCTTTATTCACCAGCCTAGCATGTATTCACTGAACGCCGAAAGGATAGCCTTCGTGTCTAGCCTACTTACCGGTCCGCCCCTTAGTTGGTTTGAAGCCACCTGGAAAGCTAACGCGGCTTGTCTCCGGTCTTACGCTGAATTCAGCTTGGAGTTCAGAAAAGTGTTTGATCATCCCGCCCTTGGTCACGACTCAGCCTCACGTTTAATGAACTTCCAACAAGGTAGCCGTAGCGTGGCAGAGTACTCCATAGAGTTCAGGATCCTAGCCGCGGATAGCGGGTGGAACGATACCGCCTTACAGACCGCTTTCCGTGCGGGCCTGTCCGAGACTCTGAAGGACGAGTTAATCAGGGACACGCCCACTACCCTTGACAGCCTAATCTCCCTGGCTATCAAAATCGATCACCGCCTGAGGGAGCGTAGAAAGGAAAGAAGCCGCACGTCCGGTTTTCCATCTAGGCTTCCCAGCCAGCGTTCCCCTAACCCGCCTTCTCAGCTCTCGCCACGTCATGAAGCGCTCTCCCCTCAGCGCACCACGACGCCACATGCCTCCGCCCCCGAGAACGAGCCCATGCAGTTGGGCGGCGCACGACTCTCCGAGGCTGAACGCGCTCGCCGTGTGAGCGAGCGCCTCTGTTTCTACTGCGGTCAACCAGGTCATGGCCGTGCTTCCAGCCCCGCTCGGCCAAAAACCTAAGCCCACCAGTGAGTGGGTTCACCGGTGGGCTGTGCCCTGTCACCCACGCCCCCCATGGCCAAGCTAGGGCACGTGGGCTCTCTTTCCAATGGCTCCTCCTGTGTCGATGCCCAGGGGCGGATGCACCTCGACGTCTCCATCACTGTGAACCAACGGCCCATCTCAGTTCTCGCCCTTGTTGACTCAGGTGCCGACGACAATTTCATCGACGCAGAGCTAGTAATCCAGGCGGGTATTGCCACCCTCCCCAGAGAGCCCCCTGTTACCGTGCACGACCTTAGCGGTAGACTCCTAGCCAACATTACGCATGTCACCGAACCCTTGAGCGTGGTCATCTCTGGAAACCATCGCGAGTCCTTGTCCCTATTGGTCATCACGTCCCCTCAGAGTCCCATAGTGCTTGGCCATGCGTGGTTAAAACAACACAATCGACTGGTCCTCTAAC
>NW_028175955.1:0-7500 GCF_949987555.1 Borostomias antarcticus
TAGATAGATAGATAGATAGATCTTTATTTTTGTGTCACTCCTTAACGAACATTTCCATCACATTAGTACACAAGTGCAATAATAAAAAGATAAGGACCACTCACAATTAGTTGTGAGACACAATATAGTTACAAATCAAAATAGAATAGGTACATAATAGTACTACACACATACAACCATACAATTGAGAATACAATACAGTATAGGGAAATACTAATACAGTATAAAGGAGAATGAGGACTAAATGAATAGAGAGGAATAGAAGTCAGTTTAGTACGCTATGACATGACAGGGTTCAATTGAGGCTTCATCACCACGCTAGCAGCTAGCGATTCAGGCGGCCGCTCACTGGTGTCCGGACACGGACGTCCCGTCAGGACCACGGACAGCTCCTAAACACAGCCCTCTGGTTCTGAAACCCCGCCTCCCCCTCCCTCCGCCCATCCATCCTTGCTGTCGGCCCTGAAGCAGACCTCAGTCTGGTGACATGCGCCGGAGTGGCTGCTAACAGCTGTACAAAGTAAATCATATTGTCCTCTGTGTTCGTCATTAAAGTGCCACATTGATTCTGGAGAGGAATGTCTGCCGCCGTTCCTTAATACGCGTTTGCCAATTTAATAGGCTTCCGTACAAAGCTCCTATTGATTAATACAACAACCAAAACAACATCAATGTGTTGCAATTTGTGTTTGAGGTCAGGGACTGACCCCCCCCCACCACCCCCCCCCCCCCCCTCATCCGCGGAATAGATATTGAAGTGTTTCTATTTAAGACGACGTGCCGGAGCTCGCCCGCGTGGGACGGATGAGACGACGGAGAGGCGTCATCCATCTCTGTATCCGCGAAGGCGTCATCCATCTCCGTATCTGCGCGCTGACACCTTTAAATGCTATTGACACGACGGCGCATTGACATGCAAAACCGCGCTGCGCGTTTGATTCGATTAGTTAATTGTGGCCTAACCGCCCCCCCCCCCCACACCCCCCCCATCAACTGCAGAGAGACAAGACTGCGCAGAGAGAAAGTCCCGCATCAAACTTTGACTCACAAAGCCGCTTCGCTGTTTGAATTAGGACGACACGCAGTTGGCAGGGTAAACAGGCCGACCCAGAGGGGAATTTTAACGTCGTCTTTGCATTCAGAACTTATTGAAATGTGGGCTAAATCACATTATATGATTCCATAAGGTACATTATAAGAATGTGGAAATGATATGCTTGCTGATTAATGTAGTAGGTTGCATTTTCCTGCATTTTAATTTACCTCAGATTTTGTATGATTGAGGACCAGAGAAGAGTGAACCTATCGCCTACACACACACACACACACTCACACACACACAGACACACCCGTACACACACACACACACACTCACACACACACAGACACACCCGTACACACACACACACACTCACACACACACAGACACACCCGTACACACACACACACACTCACACACACAGACACACCCGTACACTCACACACACACCAGTGTAGCCCCAGCTATCGAGAGTACTGTGTCTTTGCTGCCCCCTAATGTGGATATCACACACACCCTGGCTCCGGCGTCTGGTCCTGTGGTCTGGGGTATCCGCCCCCGGCCGCCGCCAGCTCGCCACGCCGGCGCGCGGAGCTTCTCCGTGTCGCACGGAGCATTTGCGATATGCTAATTTAATCATCTCTGTCTACCTCTTCCACCTATCAATCTAATCACTTAATCAGGATTGGCGCGGGGCGCTGAGCTGAAGTCTCGCTCACAAATACCACAGTGTCCCTTTCATCTGCGCGCGGTCGTCGCCGCGCCCACCGCCACCCCTTCTCATTTTAGTGATGGTTCACTTTAATTATTCTGAAAATTAAATCAAATGTAATCACCGGATTAATGCAACCTGCGAGATAATTCAAGCGCTCGCGAGCCTTACGCAAATCTATAAATCTCCAAATGAGCAGGAGGAAGGCACGCTCTTGACTGCATGGGCCCGACGATTAGGCCGGGAAAAAATACAATCAGCAGTTTGTTCACCGTCAGGCCAAACTTCAGAGGAATGGATTTTTCTCTTGAATGTTCTCTGACTAATGTGAAATTGCACTTAACTAGTAGTTAGTTTCATATCCAGCTTACGGTAAATATATTGTTCCCTGATCTTAGTTTTAGCAGTCTTGTTATCAATTAAAATGCTGATATTTCCAGCTAGATCGACTGGATTTAATAAATATTGTGTGTGTGTGTGTGTGTCTCACTCAGTACCAGTTGTGATGCATGTACAGAGAGTGTGGAGCAGAGGTAGCTACAACGGGATATCATGTTTCTCAGTCCTCCATTGATGTTGCCAACAATGCTGACCAACACACACACACACACACACACACACACACACACACACACACACACACACACACACACACACACACACACACACACACACACACACACACACACACACACAGACGTATCTTTCACCCGCACCTGTGTTTACAACCATCGGCACTATGTATAGAATCATCCTAGTTACTCACATGATAGTCAGCTGTCACAGACAGACCTGTTATGATCGGGTACAGTCGGCCAGCGTGAGCAGAGGTTTTTGGCTTCTTTCCCTCTGGTTGCTCTGAGCGTGAGGACGAGCGGGAGAGGGAGGGGCTTGAAGGGGGGGTGGGGCTTGAGGGTTGGGGTAGGGCTTCACGTGGCGCCGCGGGCGGGTTGGCTGCTCGGACGCCTGCAGGTGCTCATGCTGGCGGGCCGAGGCAGGAGGGGGGAGGGAGGAGAGGGGAGGGAGGAGAGGTGATTATAAATAGTAGCTCTTTTGATGGAAAGAGAGGGCAAATGAGAGGATGGCGTGATTTTGCGCAGCTCGGTGCTGTAGCACCTCTCTCTCCCCCCTCTCTCTCCCCCTCTCTCCCCCTCTCTCTCCCCCATTCTCCCCCTCTCTCTCCCTCTCTCTCCCTCTCTCTCCCCCTCTCTCCCCCCCTCTCTCCCCCCTCTCTCTCCCTCTCTCTCCCCCTCTCTCTCCCCTCTCTCTCCCTCTCTCCCCTCTCTCTCCCTCTCTCTCCCTCTCTCTCTCCCTCTCTCTCCCTCTCTCCCTCTCTCTCCCCCTCTCTCCCTCTCTCCCAGGGCTCACACCCGGCCCTCACACGGACGTTGAGAAAAATCAGCTGCCGTTGTATTTCTAACGGGCTCTGTAAAAAGAATAACGGCCGGGGGACATGTTGTAAGAGCCTGAAAGAGGAGAACGTTTTCTCTCCCGTTTCTTTCTGTCAAAGCTCTATTTCCATCACGCCGGTTGCGGTCGGGGCCGAATACATTTGTTCGGGCCAATGAGGACGACGTTCATGTCAAAAGTGACGTCAAACTTCAAATCAAAACTTAATTTGTACAGCGCATTTCACAATGCGCTTTACAGAGAGGCGTAGGTCTGTGGGTGGTCATAGCGGTGACGGTCACGCCAGTGATTAAAGGCACGAGGGCTGTGGGGACACATTCCTCCCAAGACCCCCTTCGCCGTCCACGTGTGACACCCGACACCTCCCTCTCAGAGTAGCCCCACCAGCCACAGCATGGAAATAGACCTGACGTAATGATTCTTCTGACCTGATTTCCTGTCCCTAAACTCCCTAACGACTCCGTCAATTACTCATTCGCTGGCCTTTTTTAAGCGACGGAACATTTACCTCGCAACTATTTCCGTCCCTGAACGTCGGTCTTCGTTTACTACAGACGTTTCTTAGAGGATATTTTTATGTGAGACACCAGTAAAGGTCATAACTGTAATCCCTCGACCAACGTCTCGGTGTGATCGTTTTCAAATGACCTCCGCGAGCGCACCCATTTCAAATTTCAAACGGACGACCGTTAAACACTTTCCCGCGCAGAGAGCGTCCGCGAGCCGCCGTGCCTCGCGCTCCTAATGAACAGCCGAATGCGCACGTGGCCCTGACCCGCGGCGCGCGCCCCGTATTGACAGGCGTTATCAGAGCGGATCCGGTTTCCGGCTTCACCGGCCCCATGTTAAAGGTACCCAACGAAACGTGAATCAAAACAATCCGTTCTTTGTTTATTTTCGATGTCCTCGATTATATGGTTCCTTGTAGTCTAATAAACATGTCGAATCACTCGAATGTCTTTCCTACCTTTTAATATCTTTGCAAAATGATATTTCGCTAATGTTTTGAAAACAACAAAAATGTGTGAAACGTCACTATGATGTGCTCCGCGTATTGACGCAATGACGTAGTACGCGTTTTTCGGGGACCGCCTTCTCAAATTTGCTCTAGAGCGCAAACTAGTGGTCAAAAACTACATTGGGTACCTTTAAGCTGCACGACAGACGCTGCATTTAACGCCTTCTCTCTTTTGCTGCAAATGTCATTGTTTTTGTAGAGGCTTTTGGAAGTGATAGGCTAATAACATGTCCGTATGGCCTATAGATAAAAGACAAGTTGAGCTATTAAACTGGGATAAATACGAGGTATGCAACGCAGCTCACAATGGATTTAGTTGAATCCTTTTCAGGAGGTGACTAATGTAAAGTTGTTTTGCTTATGATGGTTCTTAGGAATTAAAGGTGTCAAGAGTTCGATGTAGGCTAATAATTTAAAAAATTACACACATCCACAGAGCTTTTAGAAAGGTGCGGAATAAATGTATTGCTTTTCCTTCAAAAATGATTGATTATGAATTCATAATTATAATTTTTTTGACAGTCTGAAATGAACGTTTTGTTTACCTCTGTCTGAGGATTGGTTCCCTTGTGAGCCAATAGTAATTTGCCATTGGTATCACACGGTAAGTCAGGAGGCGGAGCGAACAGGAGTCCTAATACTATTGGCTCAGAAGCCTTGTTATTGTTGTTATTATTATTATTATTATTATTATTATTAATTTTAATGATTAGTCTACATCGAAATCTTTGCAATTGCACCTTTACCTGACGTAATCTATCGCTCCAAATTCCCTGCTGTTGTATTCAGAAGAATCTTCATATCTGAAACGAAAGTTAATCATAGAAAACTTTGTGGGGCCTTAATTTAGATTCTCTCTCTCTCTTTCTCCCTCCCCTTTCATTCTCTCTCTCTCTCTCTCTCTCTCTCTCTCTCTCTCTCTCTAGGCTACCTGGATGGCGGGGGGCTCGGCTCTTCTCCCGTGTTGCCGTGTGATTAATGTCGGCGGGTTTGCGTCTGTGTTCCATATTCCTATCTAATCTCATGGCCCATAAACTAATAACTAAAGGCCGCTGGAACTATTCTGCCGGGCGGAGGGCGCGGGGAAAGGGCTGTTTGTGACACGCTGATGATTCATTGGTTTAGAGAGAAAAAAAAAAGTTCCTGTACGCGTCCGGGTCCTGATTGAAATATTTCCTTTCATTCCTAACATCTCTTCCACTTGAAGCCCTCCCATTCTTTTTAAATGAATGGTGATAATAAGACTATTCATCTTGAATATACTTTTTTTTTGGTTTAAACTGTCTGTGATGCTTCTTAAACAGTAAAAAAATATTAGCCAAATTCTTGGTTAATTTCTTGATAAGTTAGCCACAACATTGATTAGCAGTACGATTTTGCATTTATTCAACATTTTATTCACGCACACACACACACACACACACACACACACACACACACACACACACACACACACACACACACACACACACACGCAGCCTGCAAAAGCTTCAGGTTACCGAGGATTATTTGTGCGGTAGAAGAGAACACCTATCAGATCTCGGGCCGTCCTTGACAGCGGCGGCAGGCACGTGCGTGACAATTACGGCTGGTTTTTATGGCTCTGACACATGTCTCCCAGCGGCTAGACACGACGGAGTGCTGTGATGTGGTAAATTGTCAAATGTTTCAACGCGACCCTGTTCACTTTGTTATTGTCCCATCTCCGACAGTTACCTGGGGACAGAGCTAAATTGGTTGTGTAGCTGATCTCTTTTCACATAATCTTTTTCCGAAGAGTAGACTGCTAACCTAGAGCTACTCTACCCTATTGCAAGGCCTATCATTTAAAAACTATTTTTGTCTAGGCTATTCTGACAGGAGTGAAAACCTCTCCTCATCAACTACTTTCAAAACGTGCATTTAACATAATAGCCTACATTTTACATTTGATTCCCTAGTTTTTGTGATTCTGTGTTTGTAACACCGTGTATGTGGAGGCTGTTGGGAGCTGAGTGAGCTGGTCGGTCTTCCCCCCGGCGCTCTCCGTGGTGCTGAAGCTTCCCCCCGCTTTCCATGGTGCTGAAGCTCCCCCCCGGCGCTGTTCGTGGTGCTGAAGGCTCCCCTCCGCGGTCTCTCCCTCCAGCTCCAGCACACACACCCGCGCCTCCGTCCTCCTCACTCCTCTCACGCCGTCCGCGTTCCCTCTAACCGCGGGCCCCGCGTCAGAGCCCCTCGGCGCCAGCCGGGCTCGGCGCGAGGGAAAGGCGCCGTTTCAGACGCCTCACCTCGCACCGGTCGGTTCATCATGTCCGCTCTGACCTTTCCGTGTCATTGGCGCCGGCGCGTTCTTTTGTTCCAGGCCTCTGCATAGCGACACACACTCACGCACAGCGCGGACGCACCAGCTCATCGTTTCAAATGCAGGAGTAATGTTTTTGGGTGCAATAGGATGCAGGGGGTACCGTTTAGAACAAGGACATTTTCTGAGGGGAGACAGAGAAGGGAAGCTCATTGTTTTGGTTCCTTTTGATAACGAGAGTGAGTTAAAAATCAGGACAACTGTCTCCGTCACCGTCGCTGCGTGTGTCGGTGTGTGCGTTCCGGCGTGCGTCTGTGTGTGTGTCGGTGTGTGCGTTCCAGCGTCTGTGTGTGTCAGTGTGTGCATTCCTGCGTGCGTGCGTGTGTGTCGGTGTGTGCGTTCCTGCGTGCGTGCGTGTGTGTCGGTGTGTGCGTTCCTGCGTGCATCTGTGTGTGTCGGTGTGTGCGTTCCGGCGTGCATCTGTGTGTGTCGGTGTGTGCGTTCCTGCGTGCGTGCGTGTGTGTCGGTGTGTGCGTTCCTGCGTGCATCTGTGTGTGTCGGTGTGTGCGTTCCGGCGTGTGCGTGTGTGTCGGTGTGTGCGTTCCGGCGTGTGTGCGTGTGTGTCGGTGTGTGCGTTCCGGCGTGTGCGACGGTGTGTGCGTTCCGGCGTGCGTGCGTGTGTGTCGGTGTGTGCGTTCCTGTGTGCGTGTGTGTGTATGTTCTATTCTGCTATTCTGATTTTGCAGGCGGGCAGACTATTGGTGAGAGGTGTTGAATAACTCCGTCTCACCCCGGCCGCTGTAACATAATCTACTGCTGAAGACCACAGCTCTTGGGCAATATCCGCTTCCTTTCCATTTCAAAATTAATTGATGGGCTCCCCCTCTCTCTATGGAAACCCTATCCCCCTCTCCTCACGTTATGAAGAGAGAGAGAGAGGGGGAGAGTGAGAGAGAGACCGTCTCCGCATCTCTCCTACACTCTGGGTTGTATACGTATAGTAGAAGCATTTTTATTAATAGAATAATCCACTCAAAAAG
>NW_028175955.1:10000-14281 GCF_949987555.1 Borostomias antarcticus
TCCCGCCGAAACCCTCTACAGTACGAGCTGTGTGTGTGTGTGTGTGTGTGTGTGTGTATCGGGGGAGGCCACGCATACATTAGCTGCGGAATAATTTGTCGACAATTAGTCGGAACAGGGAGCACGGAGATGCTAATTAGCATGTAGAACAGAACCCGACATGAATACTGCGTTTTTCACTCCTGTGTCAAGTCTCTCTTCCCGCCTTTTTTCCCCCCTCTCTCTCTTTTCTTTTTAGCCGGCGTTAATATTAATATTCATGCCCGGGGATGATGAATATGGATGCGCCGTTGGATTTAGCCGTTCAATGGTGGATAACAAGGAGAAGTTTCTAGAACAAGGGAGGAGAGGAACGCACGACGTGGACACGTGTGGGTTTTTGGCGAGCGGGCCTATTTATCAAGTCTGGCGTGGTTTTTAAACACGGGTGCGCAAGGACGTCTACCGACGTTATCACAGCGCACCGGCTAGTTTTGGGAGAATTAACATTATTTTGATATCTGAGCCCCATCTTGTCATTTCCGTTGCTCGTACAGATCGTGTTTTTTGGTGCGCAAATGCTGAAGTCGATTTAAAAGTGTTTTAATGTTGACATGTTGCAGCTCTGCCTTTTTGAACGTGATTTGGCTAAATGTGTCGGTGGTTATGGTGGAGAGATAGATGGGGGGAGGAGAGGAAAGATGAAAAGTGGAGGAGAGGAAGGAGGAGGTGTAGTGAGGGAGGGGGGGTGGTGCTCCACCAAAGGTGGAGAAGAGGGGAGAGGATGATGGAGGAGAGGAGAGGAGAGGATGATGGAGGAGAGGAGAGGGGGATGGAGGAGAGGAGAGGATGATGGAGGAGAGGAGGGGAGGAGAGGGATGGAGGAGAGGAGGGGAGAGGTTGATGGAGGAGAGGAGAGGGGGATGAAGGAGAGGAGAGGATGATGGAGGAGAGGAGGGGAGGAGAGGGATGGAGAAGAGGAGGGGAGAGGATGATGGAGGAGAGGAGAGGGGGATGGAGGAGAGGAGAGGATGATGGAGGAGAGGAGAGGAGAGGATGATGGAGGAGAGGAGAGGAGGATGGAGGAGAGGAGAGGATGATGGAGGAGAGGAGGGGAGGAGAGGGATGGAGGAGAGGAGGGGAGAGGATGATGGAGGAGAGGAGAGGGGGATGGAGGAGAGGAGAGGATGATGGAGGAGAGGAGAGGGGGATGGAGGAGAGGAGAGGATGATGGAGGAGAGGAGGGGAGGAGAGGGATGGAGGAGAGGAGGGGAGAGGATGATGGAGGAGAGGAGAGGAGGGGAGAGGGGGATGGAGGAGAGGAGGGGAGAGGATGATGGAGGAGAGGAGAGGAGGGGAGAGGGGATGGAGGAGAGGAGGGGAGAGGATGATGATGGAGGAGGGGAGGAGAGGGGGATGGAGGAGAGGGGGGGAGGAGAGGGGGATGAGGCAGAAAGGGGAGGAGGGGCAAACAGAGAGACATGAAGTTGGGTGTTGTCCAGAGGTGATCTCAGCCCTCACACACACACACACACACCGCCGGATGGATTAGTGGCTATCGACGGTCCAGAGCATAGCCCCCTATGACCCCGGCTCGATCCTCTCACATGTCCTCAGCTCACAACTTTCCTCTCAAGTTTGAACTCCATCGGAAAAAAAACAACTCACAAACAAATCAGTAAGCCTGCAGAAGAAAACAGTTTCCACGTGACACACACACACACACACACACATAACAAGATCTAAACACCCCGACCAAATCAATCATCCGGAGAAACAATCCTGTCTATCCCACCATGCATCTCACCTTTGCAGGTTTAAAAGGCGCGCGTCTTTGAAGTCTTATCTAGCGCCGCGGCGTTTCATGTGCGAGAGATGAAGTCTTCTGAGGACCGGCGAACGCCACCGGCTGCTATAATTACCGGGGCGCCAAGCTGCGACTCAAATGATGCCATGCAGCAACAGATGCGACACGATCCGCTCCGCCGTAAACACACACGCGGGCTGAAGGCGCCGGCGTGCGGCGTTGTTGCGTAAAAAACACGTGTTCCCCCCCGCGGGATTCGGGATGACCTGCGACCTGCGGGAAGCTAGGCGCGGTGGTGTGATCGTCTGGAGGTCGACTCGTAGAGGGCGGCGCCGATCACCAAGCGGGCGAGAATCGAGCTCGAACACGCCCGGAGACCCGACGGGGTCTTGGAGCGCGGGATTGGGTCCGATCCACCCTGAGACCGAGGGCATCGGTTCTGATCCACCCTGAGACAGAGGGGATCGGATCTGATCCACCCTTTGACAGAGGGGATCCGATCCGATCCACCCTCAGACCGATGGCGCTCTCGGGATCGGATCTGAGCGTTTCGGCGCCATGGGGTCGGGTTCAATCTGGCGGAAGGTCGTACTGGAAGGTGAGGTGGGGGTGTGGAGGCAGGTTTTAAACACACTTATAAATACGTGTATATAAACAAATGTGTTCAAGACCAAACGAGTGTGTGTGTGCGACCAAACGAGGATGCTGGCGACGCCCAGAGATGGGGAGGACTTTAATCAAAGCTGTTTATATGATACAGACATACGAGGGACAACAATCCCTCTCTTTCACTAAGGAGATTCCTCCAACATCTGCCAGCTCCCCCCCCTTCTCTCTCTCACTACCCCCCCCCCCACCCCCACACACACACACCCCCCCCCTCTCTCTGTTGTTGTGTTGCCAGCGTAGTTAGAGTAACGACTAGACAGACACCTCGCGGCTGTCAGATCCGTAAAGACAGCTGTCACCGTCGTCGGTGCGCCCGACATGTCCGCCCTGGAACTGACGTCGCAGATTAATGAGTTGAATTATTTCTACGATGCTTTAGTCGCGCGTGTGTGTGTTTCCGGTATTCGTGTCGACGTCACCGAGGACTACCTGAGGAGACCATGCCGGTCTCTCTCTCTCTTTCTCTCTCTCTCTCCATCTCTTTCTATCGTCTTTCTCTTTCTCTACCCTTTCACAGTAGTAACGGTTGTAGCGGAGCTGAATGTGACTGTAAGGCGAAGCCCAAACCCCAGGAGGACCTGTGTGTGTGTGTGTGTGTGTGTGTGTGTGTGTGTGTGTGTGCGTGTGTGATTGTAAAGAGATGCCAGCGCTCCCAGAGGGCCCAGGCCAGACAGACTTACTCAAGCTGCTCCTCAACACACAAATGAAAATCAATAAACAATCTGAAGTTCTCACAGAACAGTTTTTTCTCTTGTTCTAATGAATATATATACAAACCTTGGAAGGTCTCGGAGGGAGAGACGGCCCCGTCCGTTTGTGTTTCTGTTCGCGGGTGAGTGTGTGTTCCGTTCGCTCAACTTAAAACAACTTGTTTGTGTGTGAGGTGAGTGGAGAGGGTGGTGTGCAGAGGCAGGTGAGTGGAATTGTGGGTAAAACAACTTGTTTGTGTGTGAGGTGAGTGGAGAGGGTGGTGTGCAGAGGCAGGTGAGAGGAATTGTGGGTAAAACAACTTGTTTGTGTGTGAGGTGAGTGGAGAGGGTGGTGTGCAGAGGCAGGTGAGTGGAATTGTGGGTAAAACAACTTGTTTGTGTGTAAGGTGAGTGGAGAGGGTGGTGTGCAGAGGCAGGTGAGTGGAATTGTGGGTAAATTTACCAAAGTAACCATACTCATGAGATCATGGAGTTTATTGTCACGGCCGTACAATATTTTTGGGGGAGGGGGGGGGTTGCTCGCCAGGGTACGTTCAGGAGGAGAGATTAAATACAAATGCAAAAGAATTCTTCTTGTCAATCTTATAAAAAGGCATTTAAAACAGGGCTAAACATGCATTTTCCCTTTACTACTCCTTTAAATTTAAAGTGAACGGATTAAGAGAGGATGTTTTTGTCCAGTAGGTATTAAGCAAATCGTAACCCATAACCTACAATTATGATGTCATCTGCAAGTTAGGAATTTCTTGTAATATGGCTTCTGATCAGTATTTCTGTTTATTAATTGAGCTTTTTTTCTGTTTACGTACCATAAAAGCAAGTGAACTACCTGATCGACAAAGTGATGGCGTCAAGGGCAGCAATGCAGTCATCAACTATGTTTCTTCAACGACTATGGAGTTGGAGAAACACACGTGGACCTTCATTGTGACAACTGCAGTGGACAAAACTTTGTGCTGTGGTACTGTGCTTGGCCGACCGTGCACACGCTTCACCTGAAGCTGGACTGTCCAGGAATTTACATCCAAACACCTTAAACCTCCCCCCAAGTCCCCTGCAAACCCTAGTTTCAGTCTCCCCTTTGTAAATGTAAAACACCTCAACCCTCCCCCTTTG
>NW_028175954.1:0-10000 GCF_949987555.1 Borostomias antarcticus
AGACGCGTGGTAGCCATCTTTGGTATGCGTATGCGTAGTTAAAGCCAAGAATACCACAGGCTTAAAGCTTTCTCTCTCTCTCTCTCTGTCTCACTCTATCTCTCTCTCTCTCTGTCTCTCTCTCTCTCTCTCTCACACATATACTGTATCTCTCGCTCTCTCTTCCTGTCTCTTTTGTGGGGAGGCCGAGAAGGCAGTGCTCAGCTCAAAACGTGCACACACACCCACACCCAAAGGTATGCAGGTTGGGAGAGTGAGGGAGGCAGAGGAGAGTAGGATGGATGGAGGGAGGGGTGGCGAGGGGAGAGGTGGAGAGGGAGGGGAGGTGGTGGGAGGGGTGGAGAGGGAGAGGAGGAGAGGGAGGGGAGGTGGAGGGAGGGGTGGAGAGGGAGGGGAGGAGAGGGAGGGGAGGTGGAGGGAGGGGTGGAGAGGGAGGGGTGGAGAGGGAGGGGAGGTGGAGGGAGTAGTGGAGAAGGAGGGGAGGTGGAGGGAGGGGTGGAGAGGGAGGGGTGGAGAGGGAGGGGAGGAGAAGGAGGGGAGGTGGAGGGGGCTGCAGTACCGGCTTCTCAATCCATTAACTTCTCCTGGAGTTATTCGCCCGAGGTGATTAATATGTTTGTCACCTCCACTCTCGGAGAGGGGGAGAAAGAGACGGAGGAAGGGAGAGCGAGGAGGCGGAAGGGAGAGGGAGAGACAGAGCCAGCCTCACGGCCACCAGGGGGGGTCACCACGCTGTGGCTCTTTCTCTTTCTCCCCACCATCCCTCCCTCTCTCCATCCATCCATCCATCCCTCCTCCCCTCCTCTCCTCGCTCTGTTCCTGAGTGTGCGTGTGTGTGTGCGTGTGTGTGTGTGTGTGTGTGTGTGTGTGTGTGTGTGTGTGTGTGTGTGAGTGTCCCGTGTGTGTCCAGGGGAGTGGCCGGGGCGTGGAGATGAGAGAGCGGTGTTATTGGGTGTGATTGGTGACTCTGTGCAGCAGCTGGCTCTCTCCGGCGGGGCGGGGCCAAGGACTACAAAGTGCTGCTGGAGTGTGTGTGTGTGTGTGTGTGTGTGTGTGTGTGTGTGTGTGTGTGTGTGTGTGTGTGTGTGTGTGTGTGTGTGTGAGAGTGAGCCTCAGCGTTCCTCCGACCGAAGCTCTCGCTGCTCCGCACTCGTCTGCGAGAGTTAAAGCGCCGCTGTCAACACAAGACAAGACCCCTTCTCTCACTCCCTCTCCCCCTCTCCTCCTCTCCCCCTCTCCTCCCCTCCTCCCCTCCTCCCCTCCTCCCCTCCTCCCCTCCTCCCCTCCTCCCCTCCCTCACACACTCTCTGTTCCTCTCCCAAATGTTTCAGCAGTGAGACCCCACTGTCTGGAGGCGAGAACTCTCTCTCTGAGCTGAGAGTTGACCCCTCTCTCTCTCTCTCTCTCTCTCTCTCTCTCTCTCTCCCTCTTTCTCTCTCTCATTCTCTCAGAGGGCCAGGGCCTGTATGCACTTAACACTTAACTGTTTATGTACTTTTACCCCGTACCACCCCGTACTGTCCACGGTCATAGGCTGTTAACCTGTGATGACCCCCCCAGGGGACCGCGCGTGTAATTGCATGTAATGATCATGTCATCACTGTGTGGGAACACGTAACCATATGTCATGACGTGTTCTCAATTATCCTGGACGAGACCAGAATGTTCAGAATATGTAAATATATGTAAATGTGGAATAGCTTTTCTTTTTTTTCTTAATTCATTCACTCATAATATCAGCAGTTTAATGTGATATTTCTGCAGAAGTATATTTTAGAATGCCTGTAAAATCTGAATTTTTATCTTGACTCTGTTTTGGATTTTTTTTAAACTATATTATGTTTTCTTATAATTGCAATCCAGTCCAACCATATAATGTGTTTGATTTGATTTATATACAAATGTACATCCTACTGACATGCCTGTTCTCTGTGTTCTACTGACATGCCTGTTCTCTGTGTTCTACTGACATGCCTGTTCTCTGTGTTCTAGTAAGCAGAAACACTCACAGGCAGATGGGGTCAGTTGGACATCAACTCAAACAGACCGGAGCCACACAGACGGAAGGACACTTCAAAAGATAAAGATTAACCAACAAAAAAAATAAAAAGAGTGAGAGAAGGGAGGAGAGGAACCTTCTATCAAGCCCTGGAGGGAAGGAACAGAGGATGTTTAGGCCAGCACCATAGCAACGGCCTGAACCAAGTAGCCTGAGTAGCGGGGGGGTGGGGGAGGGGGGCCCCGGAGACAAGCCTTTCTGGGCAGAAGAGACCACGAGAGAGGTCATCATAAAACGTTTTATTTTTCTAAACTTTTTTAAGTTTATGATTTCCAAGAAGAGCAAAGACTAATGTATGTATATATATTATATGTGTGTATAAGTATGTTTTAAAACTGAAAAAAAAAAAAAAAACGTGGAAAAAATACGAGATGTTATTATAAATGTGTCTTTGGGCAGTTTGGGCGAAGGGGGGGCGAGGGGTGACACCCCTGCTCCCTCTCCTCACTGCAGACCGTCCCCTTGGTGGGAGGAGAGGGGGAGGTACCTGGACGCTAAGGGGGAGGGGCTGCCCACCTGACAGACATGACTCTACATGATCGCTGTGGCAATGCCACGGTGACGCTATGGTAACCTGACACCACTGACGGATCGGTTGCACCTGCACCCTAACCGGTCAGTTTGGAGATGGCTTTAAAAGACCTAAGTCTGCCACTGATGGACAGACGTCATAACCCGTGTGACATCGCACACGAACTCGGGAGTCCGTCCGAGCGCCGCGTTTCCTGGTCAACTTCCTGTTTATGTAACCCACATCCTGTAAAGTAATCCCTGATTGTCCTATCAGAGCCCATCTCCAGACACAGTGCTTCCAGAAACATCTGTATCCATCCCCAGGCCGGGGAGGCAGAGCAGGGCGGTCGGTAGGTCATGTCTGGCTGGTGTCTGGTTTGGGGCCGGGCAGCCCCGGGGTCGCCCCTGGTGAAACATGTTGTCGTGGTGTTGTGGTTGAGGTGGCTGTGCTGTGTAGTTATACGCTTTTGTACGTCATGTCAAAGGGAAGGTGGGGGCGGGGAGGGGGGTATGTTGGAGAGGATGCAAACGAGAGACGCAGGCGCTGTCTACACCGGATCGTCACCAGGTTGCCCCCCCCCACCCCGCCTCTCCCTACCCCGCCTCTCCTTACCCCTCCATCCCTCCTCGGGCCTGGGCAAGAAGGGAGTTGGCTGAGTGAGGGGGCGAAGGGGGGGGCGGAGACTAGTGACGGTCCAGTGAAAAAGCGAACAAAACGTTTTCTGAAAAGTCTCTTGCTAAACCTTTCTATTTCTATGGAACTCTACTTTAGTGACATCCTTCTATATTTAGACGTTGTACTACTAACATGCTGTCAAGCATGGTCCAAGAGTCTACTGTAGCCATTTACTAATGTTGTATTTATTGTATTACAAGTAAGAAGAAGAAAAAAAAACATTTATATATGAATATAGATATATCTATTTGTGATCTGCAACCCTTGGACATACAGTAAGTTTGCCTTTGGTTTTAAAGACGTTCCTTTCCTGCAGGACTCAAGGTGCCGTCCGTACGTGGAGAGAGATTTACTACCGCTGTGGCGTTTCTTCCGTTCGGTTCGTTTGTGTTTTCCTTCGGTTCAGCTATTGAATGTAACTTCAAAAAACTCTTGGACTTTTTATGTAGATGTGGTTCTTTTCTATAACTCAGTACTCTGTAAGATGTATATTGTTCATGATATAGCAAAACCTTTTTCTGACGTAAGAACAAAGCTGGACTACAGACCCAGACCAGTCAACGACAACGTAGAGGGGGACGTATTTAAGTGGAGCACCAGTGTCCTAATGGAGGGGGCAAGCATTTAAGAGGAGCACCAGAGTCCTGCGGCCTCCTGGAGGAAGTGGCTGTTACCTGATCAGTCTCTCCATGGGAACAGGAAGAGGAGCGGTGTGTCCTGAGTCTGTCAGAGACCAAAAGAAGTTTCTGAAATATAGATTTTCCTCCTGAAGCTTAGTTTGAGTGAGATGGGCTAACGCTGTGTGGGGTGATGGGGAGGAGAGGAGGAGGAGAGGAAGAGGAGAGGAGGAGGAGAGGAGGAGGAGAGGCGTTTACTCTGACAGTGTAAAACCCAGAGACTCTGAGGTTGTGTGATCAGTATTCAGGAGGGAAGGAGAGAACATTCTATCTTTCTATCCTCGACCCTGAGCCCGGGAGCTGATACCCTGGGTCTCCCCTGCTGAAGAAAGTGCTGGAGAAACACACATTGCTGCATCGTACCTGAGCAGGACAGGTGTGTGTGTGTGTGTGTGTGTGTGTGTGTGTGTGTGTGTGTGTGTGTGTGAGAGAGAGAGAGAGAGAGGGAGAGAGAGAGAGAAAGAGTGTGTGTGTGTATGTGTGTGTGTGTGTGTGTGTGTGTGTGTGTGTGTGTGTCCAGCTATGGTTTTGCACCTTCTGGGCCACGACCACTGAGAGAGGACAGACTGGAAATGACGTGACAAAAAAAAAGACAAAAAAATAAATAAATAAACACAAACAAACAACGATGTCAATCTAACGGAGTTCTGGAGATCTCTGGTGTGTTCATGTATGTCACAGAGACAGATTCTGACTATTCGCGATTCTGATTTCTGATACTGTTGTGTTGTGTGCTGGAGACTGGTGTCCTGTTTACATGTAGCACTGGCTGCTGTCATTGCTGGGCAGAGAGAGAGAGGGTCTATCTCTGTGTGTTTGTGTGTGTGGAGCAGCCTTCATTCTAGCTCTGCTACGCGCTATGGCTAATATACTGTAAACACCTCCCTAGTAAACTAGATCAATCCCCTTCCCTCAACTAAATCCCTGACCAGACAGACCCATTCCTACTGCAGGCTAGTTACAGGTTAGCTGTACAGGCTGGTTACAGACCTACAGGCCAGTTACAGGCCAGTTACAGGCTGGTTACAGACCTACAGGCCAGTTACAGGCTAGTTACAGGCTATACAGGTTAGCTGTGCAGGCCAGTTACAGGTTCCAGTTACAGGAGTTACAGGTTAGCTGTAGGCCTACAGGCTAGTTACAGATGACTTATAGGCCAGCTGTACAGGCCAGTTACAGGCTAGTTACAGGTTAGCTGTACAGGCCAGTTACAGGCTAGTTACAGGTTAGCTGTACAGGTCAGTTACAGATGAGGTACTGACTCATTACGGGTTAGCTGTGCAGACTGACTTAAAATCCTTGAGCTTCCGACTTGAACAGAAGGGTCAGTTTTCTGACTGATGCAAACCCGTTAAAGCACTTCTCCTGCCTCATATCCTCTGTCCAACCTCAGACCATGCGGTCAACCCTAACCCTGACCTGAACGAACTTTAACCCTGACCTGACCTGACCCAACCCTAACCCTAACCCTGACCTGACCTGACCTGACCTGACCTGACCTGACCCAACCCAACCCAACCCTAACCCTAACCCTGACCTGACCTGACCTGACCTGACCTGACCTGACCTGACCTGACCTGACCCTAACCCTAACCCTGACCTGACCCAACCCCAACTACTGTTTTTTTGCTTCCCTCTGGAATATGTAGAGAGTGGGTCGTATGCCCACCTCCCTTGTTCTCTGTAAAGCGCATTGTGCTGCCTCTGGGTATGAAATGCGCTATACAAATAAAGCTTTGATTGATTGGTTGAACCCTAACCCTAACTCTGACCTGACCCAACCCTAACCCTGACCTGACCCAACATTAACTCTGACCTGACCCAACCCTACCCCTAACCCAACCCCACCCTACACCACCTGTCCAGAGCTCTCCAGCCTCATCCCAGACCTACCATCACCCCTCCCTCAAACCAACCCCCCGCCCCCAAAGTCACAAGCTCACCCTATGCAGCTCCCCAAAGCACAAGGTTTTAGTGGTATAGTGAGGTGAAAGAAAGAGAAAATTCTTCCATTCCGTTACTCTGTATGTCCCTCTATGTTTACAGCTTCTATGTGCATTTGTATGCGGCCTGTAATGCCCCCCCCCCCCCCCCCGCTGGTCAGCAGAGCCTGTAATGCCCCCCCCCCCCCGCTGGTCAGCAGAGCCCCCCCCCCCCCCGCTGGTCAGCAGAGCCTGTATGACTGTAGATTCAAAACAAAAACTCCTTCTGTGCTTCTCTGAACAACTGATCGCTCCCATCCTCTTTTCCTGCTATCTGTTCCACCGGGGGAATATAGATTAAAAAGCCGAATAGATAAACGATAACATAAAATAAAGTATTATATTGAAGATTTAAAAAAAGACTACATTTCAGCTGTTCAAGAACCTGTACTTTACTGGGGTTTCTGTTCCTGATTTCTGTTGGTTTTGATTTATGTCTGCTTCCAGTGTGCTCCAGAGAAACAGTACTATTTACTATGATATTGTTAAATTATTATCACAATTATTATTACAGTTACTACTATCATGATTATTATGGTTATTAATAAACATTCTTTCCTCAACGAGATACCGGCGTCCCGGACAAAATTCTGTGTGCGTGTGCGTGTGTGTGTGTGTGTGGACAAACAGCTCCTTCTAGTGGTGTGTGAACAGTGGTGTGGTCCGCGTGGTGGGGTGAGAGGGAGTAGAACAAGTCTCCCGGACTTGATTTCATTCAAGTGGCTGTAGAGGAAGCAGGAAGGACGAGGAAGACTGGAGCACAGCAGATCTGCATCACATGTCCACCTACTGCATCACCTATCATCAGACACAGTCTCGATGCCCAGTACACAGGTGATGCCACACACACGCGCACACACACACACACACACACACACACACACACACACACAAACAGTGATACAGATTCTGTATGCCAGCCCCAGCACAGTGGATGCCAGTCAGAGACGCAGCAGAGAGAGAGAGAGAAAGAGAGAGAGAGAGAGAGGGATGATGGGAGGTTGATACCCATTTGTCTTCTTTCCCCTGAGGAACGCAAGACGGAGTGTTGCTGTCTGTCTCCACGACGATCATTTACCTAAACAAAACAAATGCTTCATCGATCCCCTCGCTGCTTCTACACCACCTCGACAAGGGAGCACACACACACACACACACACACACACACACACACACAAAGACACAGTCGACTTGGTCTCAAAGCATTGATCCCCTTCCGCACCACTTTGTCATCCTCCTCTATTGTGTACAAAACAATCCCACAGACCAGAGAGAGGCTGAGTCCCCCAGACCAGAGGCTGAGGTCTCACTGAGTCCAGACCAGAGGCTGAGGTCTCAGTGAGTCCAGACCAGAGGCTGAGGTCTCAGTGTGTCCAGACCAGAGGCTGAGGTCTCAGTGAGTCCAGACCAGAGGCTGAGGTCTCAGTGAGTCCAGACCAGAGGCTGAGGTCTCAGTGAGTCCAGACCAGAGGCTGAGGTCTCAGTCCCCCAGACCAGAGGCTGAGGTCTCAGTCCCCCAGACCAGAGGCTGAGGTCTCAGTCCCCCAGACCAGAGGCTGAGGTCTCAGTGAGTCCAGACCAGAGGCTGAGGTCTCAGTCCCCCAGACCAGAGGCTGAGGTCTCAGTGTGTCCAGACCAGAGGCTGAGGTCTCAGTGAGTCCAGACCAGAGGCTGAGGTCTCAGTCCCCCAGACCAGAGGCTGAGGTCTCAGTGAGTCCAGACCAGAGGCTGAGGTCTCAGTGCTGTCCAGGACAATAGCCAAGCAGGTCCAGCACAAATACAGCCAGTGTGTGCGCGTGTGCACGTGTGCATGTGTGAACTGCAATTGGAGGAATGTTTTCCTACATTCAGTTTTGCCGTTTTATTTCACACACGGACACACGGACACACACACACACACACACACACACACACACACACACAGACAGACACACACACACACACACACACACAGACACACACACACACACCAGCTAATGTCATTAGCCACAGCAGATTAGCCTGGTCTCAGTCGGCTAACGTTAGTCATTCTCCTCGCTAGGATAACCTGCTAGCCAGACGCCGGTGCCAACAGCTGCATCATTTAATTCCCCAGTAATAAAGCATATTAGCTAGCCTATATTAGCTATGCTCACTATATTAGCTAGTCTCACTATATTAGCTATGCTCACTTTATTAGCTAGTGTCACTATATTAGCTATGCTCACTATATTAGCTAGTCTCACTATATTAGCTATGCTCACTTTATTAGCTAGTGTCACTATATTAGCTATGCTCACTATATTAGCCTCACTAAGCTAGCCTCACTATATATTAGCTAGTCTCACTATATATTAGCTAGCCTCGGTATATTATCTATCCTCACTATATTAGCTAGTACAGTATGACTATCTGATACTGTAGCATCACTACATTGGTTAGCCATGCGTTAGCGATGCTAGCAGCCCTACAGTATCCAGCCCTACAGTATCCTTCTGACTGGGTGTGATAGCAATGTGCTATTAGCTATACTCGGCCAGACACACACATACTGTATGTACACACCCATAGTCTGTACACACACACACACACAGTGTTTTGGCTATTATTTGCCAAGCCAGTAGACAGTAGGTTAATTGAGGCCAAAGTTGGAAAGTCTGATACACACAGACACCCAAACAGAAACATCTTCACGCGCATTTCTAAAAGGTACCACTCTTAATCTCACACACAGGGAAGACCTTCTGGAGGTACCAGAGCGATGCAAAGTTGAGTAGTCTTGGTGCGCAATCAGTAAAACATAAACACACGCTGTCTCACACAGCCAAACGCACACACACATTTTAACAATTCATTTATGTCCACATAGAGAAAATTCACACACAAGCTGCGGGAGACAGTAGCAGTAGTCGGGGTCCCCACAGGCCAAGCTATTAGGACTAATACACACTGTCCCCGGGGTTTTGTTGTGCTTTACATGATTACACAGGTACACTGCACGTTACAATAGGCCTATCGTCTCATCTCATACACACACACACACACACACACACTACTACACACACGCTCTCGCTCCCTCTCTCTCTCACACACACACACACACACACACACACACACACACACACTACTACACACACGCTCTCGCTCTCTCTCTCTCACACACACACACACACACACCGTCTAGAAGATGAGGAGCAAGAGAGAGAGAAAGGGGAGAAAAACTGGCAAAGCATTAATACTAGTCAGTGGTGCGGTAAATTAATTTTGGATTGCTTCTCTGGGTTCGAACAAAATTGTTTTGTTGAGGGGAAAAGGAGATTAAGGTTTTAATTATACTTGGTAATTCATTCCACAAAATAAATCCTTACTAAAATGACCTCTTATGGGAGGGGGGGGGGTGTCAGCCATCTCTCTGTGCCTTTATTAAGAGACAACATGCGTGCGGGCACTCCGTCACACGCACACACACAAACACACACAAACACATACACACACAAACACACACTTGCTTGCCCATCAGTCATGTTTAAAGCGCCGCGGCCACTTCCTCTGTGCTGCACTTTCACAGCCTAATTGTACTTCCTGTTTGAGAGAACAGCACATAGATCAGCCTGCTGCTGCTGCCGTGGTTACCGCAGCAGAGTTCTCTCTCCGCCACCGTGGTAACAGCAGAGTTATCCCCCGTCCACTCCAGACCTGTGAGTCACCGTGGTAACAGCAGAGTTATCCCCCGTCCACTCCAGACCTGTGAGTCACCGTGGTAACAGCAGAGTTATCCCCCGTCCACTCCAGACCTGTGAGTCTCTATGAGGTCGGTCTACACTCTATTCATACTGTGGTAGTTAGCATTTCATATTTTATTAGTCCATCCTGTGGTCTACTGTGCTGCAACGGCAGTTGAACTGTCACATACACAGTCTAGATCTGGGAAAAAAAGGGGAAACGAGACAAGGCTTTCGCCAGACCTGTCCAAGATGGACGCCACAGACACGGTCTTGTCTGCCCACTCTCCATTCTCAGAGAGATCATGATTGTGTATCCCCCTCTCCATTCTCAGAGAGATCATGATTGTGTATCCCCCTCTCCATTCTCAGAGAGATCATGATTGTGTATC
>NW_028175954.1:15000-17384 GCF_949987555.1 Borostomias antarcticus
TGAAGTCTCCAGGAGCCCCATGAGGGCAGAGAGCATGCCCAGAGTGGCAGAGGCAGCTGGCCTCGCCCGCATTAAAGGCCTATTTCGCTGTTTCAACACTCATAAAAGAGGTGTAAAAATGGGAGGCGAGAGTCTACGCCCTTTACATGTCCCCACTGTGTACTCCCCGTCCACCCTTGGAGAATGTCCGTGTGTGTGTGTGTATGTGTGTGTGTGTGTGTATTGTATGTTTGTGTGTGTGCATGTGTGTCTGTACTCTCATGAATGCATTGTAACAGATAATAAATGGTTTATAGTGTTGAGGTCACTGGAGATCCCCACCTCAACCAACCCTGCATTTTACACACACACACACACACACACACACACACATACACACACACACAGACACACACACACACACACACACACACACACACACACACACACACACACACTCATCAGCCTTTGACATATAAACTCATACAACCCTCTCTGTCCCAACAACCCAGACAGGCCTTTAATCGGCCACAATTAAAGAAGAATTTGCAAGAGTGTGCGTGTGTGTATGCGTGTGTGTGTGTCCACCAAAATGCACCTCTTGGTTGAGTCATTCTAGGTCGATCTCATTCACACAGGAGGTGGGAGAATTACTTTCTTGTGTCAATATTAGCTCACCAGAACAATGTGCTGTCACAAGACCTGTGGAATATGAACTATTGATAGAGAGACTCCTCACATTTCAGACCCCCCCCCCTCTATCTCTCTCTCTCTCCATTTCTCTCTCTGTTTTCACACCCGATCTTCTTCCTTCTTCCTCCTATCTTTCTCTTTCTAATTCTCTCTCTTCCATCTGCATCCTTCTCTCTCTCTGACTCTCCGTCTCTCTCCCGTCTCTCCCCCTCTTTCATTTTAATGTTTTTTTTTGCACGGAGCAACTTTTAATCATTCCTCCATTTTTTCCCCTCTTTATTAGTTTTTCTCCCCAGAGATATGAGTTAGGGGGGGGGGGGGGGGGGGGTATTAATGTTTCATATCCCGGCCTTGCAGAGGGGGAGAAGCGATGATTATTTCATGTTGTCGCTCTCTCTCTCTGTCTCTCTCTCTCTCTGTCTCTCTGTCCGCCGTGAGGTGGGAGGTAATTGGCCAACACTCCTGTCACCCGCATCCCCCCCGTCAGGCAGGGTCCTGGGAAAATGAATTGATGGCAGACGGCCGTGCGCACACACACACACACACACACACACACACACACACACACACACACACACACAGCTTATGAGAGGTCAGGTGAACCTCGGCCACTAGCTCGCAGGCTCGCTGTGTAAATCACCTTTTATGTAACTATCACTGTCTCTCCCTCCCTTTCCACACAAACACACATACGCACACATACACACACGCACGCACACACATACACACACACACACACACACACACACACACACACACACACACACACACACAGCTCTCTAACTATCACTGTTTCTTCCCTCACACACATACAAACACTCACATAATACACACATGCTGCTCTATAACTACCACACCTGTCCCTCACTCTCTCCCCCTCTCACTCTCTCCCTCTCTCTCTCTCTCTCTCTACACACACACACAGGAGGAGTGCGCGTTATTCATCAACCAGCAGTATCGACGCAGTCCTTTGTTTGTGGCAACGCGCAACCACTTTTCCCTCTAGTCTGCGAGTCTGCTGGATAAACAGCCGTGGCTGAAGAGGCTCCTACAACGCCGCATCGGGAGGAACATGGACAGAGAGAAGAATAGAAAGAGAGAGATGGAAGAGAGAGTAGGAAGTGAAAAGAGAGAGAGGGAAGAAAGAGAAAAATGACAGAGTAGAACGGTGAAAGAGAGAGAAGTGGAGGGAGAGAGAGAGAGGGAGGGAGGGAGAGAAAGGGATGGAGAGAGAGAGAGAAAGGGAGGGAGGGAGAGAGAGAGGGAGAGAGAGGGAGGGAGGGAGAGAGAGAAAGGCATGGAGAGAGAGAGAGAGAGAGGGAGGGAGGGAGAGAGAGAGGGAGAGAGAGAAAGGGAGGGAGAGAGAGAGAGAAAGGGAGGGAGGGAGAGAGAGAGAGAAAGGGAGGCAGGGAGAGAGAGAGAAAGGGAGGGAGAGAGAGAGAAAGGGAGGGAGGGAGAGAGAGAGAGAGAGAGAGAGGGAGAAAGAGAGAGAGAGAGAGAGTGCATTCCTGCGCTGTTTGTCTGTCACCCAAGGCTGTCAGCGGCGCTTTGAGCATCGTCTTTAATTATGCAACAGCAATCAGCCAGGTAAGAGACCCTCGCACTCTGCCTTTCATGTCCTCACACCTGTCAGAGCAAGGGGGGGCTGGGGAGGAGGAGAGGAGGGAGGAGTGTGTGGGGGGGGGGCTGAAGAGGAGCAGGAGACAAAGAGG
>NW_028175953.1:2500-17611 GCF_949987555.1 Borostomias antarcticus
ATACAATGGTTCAGATCAAAACGTTGACAAAACTAGCACTTTTGAGAAAGTCTGATAATTGCTCTACCACCGTTTTGGTCATACAATGGATGTGGGTGGGCACCTTGAAAAATCATTCAAAAACATGTTAAACTCTCGATTTCAAAGACAGCGTGCTTGGGCACGCTGGCCTGGAGGCTCGCGGGGGGAGCAGGGGAGTTGCTCAATTCTCGCTGCCCGCGCGCCTCCTGACTGCCGAACGATTCGGCTGTGAGCATTTGATGACGTGTAGTGGAGTTCCCGCCCCCTCTCCCTACGGACGATCCATTCTAGCATCAGCCATGTAACAATGGTCCCACAACGGAACCTCGAAGACATTCCAAATCACAGGTCACAAAACCTCTGGGATCCAAGATGGAGTCCCAGTTTCTCACGCTCTACATGATGAAGCAGGCAACTGGCGGCTCATATACCGTACTGTACGTACTGCGGGGCTGGCTCATGGTGACGGACTCTATGAAGTTCTGCGGGGTCATGTACAGCTGGCCCTCGTACTCCACGGAGCTGAACATGTGGAAACGGTACTCGTGGGAGGACATGTGCACGTCCCCATCCTCCAAGTCCAACAGCGCCTGGATACACGCGCACGCATGCACACACACACGCACGCACACACACACACACAACCAAACAAAACAACACAGAGTTGGTTCACTCACTGTATTGGGAATATTGAATAATACTTATTAATAATAATAATTTCAAGACCGCGAGTGAGGGTCTTTTATTAGCTACATGGCAGTGATACACACAAATACACAAGCGAGTGAGCAGCCACACACACACACACATCTGCGGTGGAATTTATCCTCTGCATTTCTCCCATCCGAGCTGTCCTCCTCCAGGGGCAGCCAAGAGCAGTGGGCAGCCTCGTCAGTGGCGCCCGGGGACCAAGTCCGAGGGCTCAGTGCAACATGCAAACTCCACCCAGAAAGGCCCGGGAGATAGACAGCCCATGCAGGAATCAAACCCAGGACCTTCTTGTTGTGAGGCGACGGTGTAACGCACCGAGCCACGGTGACACCCATTTATCACAACAATAAATAATAATTCACAATAAATCAGTGTCTCTCTCTCATTCTCCGCCTCTCCAAAGACAATACTGATATTAATACTGAACTACTGTACGTGGAACAGTTCCAGAGCCCTTGCTATGAGATGCATCAGCAATGTATTCTTAGCAGAAGCCGTATTTAGGTCTCGCGCCTTCATCATCTATAAATAGCAGCACCTCTGGCTCGAGCAGAGCGAGCTCATTAGCATAAACGCAAGAATCCACTGCGCAAAAAAAGCACCGGATGTGATTAAACCAGAGGCTATATTTAGACTAGATCATAAACCATAAGTTTAGCCCCTTTGGCGTAACGTTCAATTTGCATACAAAGGAGGTTCATTCATAAATCTTTCATATTTTGAGGGAGTTGAGTTTACCAGGCCCGGGCTCATGGAGGTAGTAGGCTAGTCTATTACCGAAGAGCGGAAATGTAAGACTTTTCCCCTCAATATGGCTTGTGACCAGGCATGCCCATATATGGAAATTCTGGAAATATCGCTCTCAGATCGTGGGAACAAAAAAGTAGCCCGTCATTCTGGCCAAAATAACGGATGATTTGAATCACGCGGACCATCATGGATTAGATTAGTCCTAGGTCTACGTGTATTTTCCATTACAAAAATAAAAAAAAACGTAATCATGAGTAGGCATATATGAGGAAAACGGACGTTTGTTCCAATACACAACAGTGTTTATTAGACTATCTAGATGACGCGGAGGGATATGAGATCCCACATCAAAGCCCTGCGCGTGCGTCAGTGTGTCAGTTCAGCACCAGCTCGAGCGGAGAGCGCCCTTCCTCGCGCGCCTCATGTCCTCGATAACAACTCCAGATAATACTTTTAATAATATTTTTTTTACGTGTTTCCTTTGTGAATGACACTATGGTGCGAAATCAGACAGAAACGTAGGCCCGACCAGAGCACACTGTCACTGGGTGGGTTCAAACCCAATTTCCGAAAGGAGGAACACAGCGGAAAACAGACGTCCTCCGACTTTCCTTTTTAACCCATTCTTGAGTAAATAGGCGAGCTGCCCTTATGTCAACAACACACTTTCGAGGATCCCGCAATTACGTAGGAAAGTCCATAGTTCTCACAGCGCATACTAGAAGATTTGTTTTCTTTCCTTATTAGGCTATGTCTATGCCATAGACTACGGCTATTATATTGTGGATTAGGCTGTTTGGGAGACGTCAGGGAGACGTTCAGATTCAGTTCACGTCTTAATAACGTCCTGAACCCCGTTTGTACGTCTGCTGGACCCCTCAATATTCAAACGTCTGGCTTGGACCCCTCTAAGACGTCTGTGGACGTGCAGAACGGGTTCAATATCTGAACGTAAAAAAAAAACTAGCACAGCCCAGAGCAGCCTACCTTCTCCTTCGCAGCGACAGCGGGGAGGGGAGGCAGCAGATCCCGTCCGCCTAGGCTGCTGCAGCCCACCCTCTTCCTGCCCGGGTCGCTGGAGAAACAGACCGCCACGGCTCCTCCGGCCGCCGCCAGACACACACCCACAGCGAGGCACCGCCGTGTCCTCCCCCCGGGTACGGTCCGAGCACCGAGGAGCTCGCTCCGAGGAGCGGACCACACGCTGAGCCTGTTCACCACAGCTGCCAGTCTGCGAAAAGCGGCCATTGCTGTTTGCTATGATGATAGAATGTATTATTGCACAGAACGGCGGATTCCGTGTTTCATGTCATCGCGAGATGTCGAGGTCTCTCTCGCGCTCTCTCACCCTGGCTCACCCGAGAGCTCCGAGATTCAGCCGGTTTACCGGAGCAGATGAGATGCTCCGCTGTGTTTGCGGTATAACCTAACCGCGTGAATGATTCTCTCTGAAATTAGTAGGCCTAAAAGAAGTCAGCTGGGTGTTCATTATCTTTTGTTGGAGTCAAGTGAGCTAGGCTATAGCCTACAGTGTTGACAGTGACTCTCATTGCATCTAGCTGATGCAAATTCAGACAAACCCACATTCAAATGATAGCCTACTGGCTAGATGACAGGTTAGGCTACAACAACATGCGGGCTATGTTTAGGCTATTGCAACATGATTCTGTGACCCTATACTGTTCCACAGTCGTATTAAACCAATCATAAACTAAAACGTGGAAAAAAAGTTTGGAGTTTAAACGTGAACTTCTATGCCCAGTCGAGCTTGAATGACTGTGCACTATATATTCGTTCACCATCAAAGAAAGCAGTAGGCCTATCGAGGGAGACGGATATTAAAAGAACAAAGATGATCAACAGCCTTCGACTCATTGCATAATGGTTGATAACATCGCTCTCTGCTAGGCCGGTGGGGTTATCCAGGCTCTTTGATGGCTGCCCCACCTGCTCACGTTAAAGGCTCCGAGCGGGTTTCCCCCTCTTCACGCCTTTTCAAGGTTAGGAACAGATCAAACGATCACGTTTTATAACCTTCTCTCCGCGGAGAGATAGAGCCGCGCCGGAGAGATATAGTTGGGGGAGATCTATAAATGTGACCCTGGCAACGATTCGTCCCACGACCAATGTCATCACAGGAATTTGGCACGTAATTGACGTCTTCATTGTGGCGCATCATCGACCCCCCCCCCCCCCCCCCCCCAACCCTTCTTCTTCTTTCCTCCCTCGCGCGCATCTGGATTGACCCCCCCCCCCACACTCCATCCATCGATTTAGTTTTAAAGGTATTTTTTGGAGGGGAATCATAAATACAAATGAGCCGAGGGAAGCCGAGCGTCCCCGAGGGGGCCGGGGTTGATAAATGACCGGGGCGCGGAACGGTCTCCAGGCCATTTAACAAGCAGTCGATTCCTACACACACGCACGCGCACACACACACATACACATGGGCTAGTGGTGGTAGCCTATCCGGGCTATTCAGCCGGACATAATGCATTCCGCATTCACTAGTTAAGGCAGGCAGGGGCCACACACACACACACACACACACACACACACACACACACAAACACACACACACAAACACACACACACACACACACACACAGTCGTCCCGTCGGTAAACTGTTTTAAGAGCACAAACTGGCCTGTGAGTTTATATTGGTGTTTTTCATGGTGTTAAGTGTCTGGGGGTATTTTGAAGACTGAATGTTCAAACAGGTATATAACCCCCCCACCCCCCGCTCCCTTTTGCGTTAGTCTCTATAGCCCTCTCTCCTCACATAAGATCTCTGGACTTTGATCGCTCCTGTCTTTGATTCATCCCTCCTGCTCCTCTCTCTCTCCCCCGCTCTCTCTCTCTCTCTCTCTCTCTCTTTTCTCTCCTTTTTAAAGACCACAATTAAGACAGGCGCTGTTCAAAGGCGGCGAGGAGATCACTGGGGCCGTTTGACAGTCAAGTGATGTCGTTTGCACAGATGTGCAGGCGCGCGCTTATTAGGGGAGGGGTTGAGGGGGGGGGGGGGGGGGGGCGGTTCTGATTCTTAAATCCAGCAGCCCGACCTGGATTACAGAAAACGATTGTAGCCTAATAATTCAACATCTGTGTGTGAAAATTAGACAGAGCTTTTCTGCTGCCATGTCTCTCGTTGGGGAGGGGGGGGGGGGGGGCTGAGGTTATAAAGCAATTTGGTAGGCCTGTCATAGTAATAGGGTTTCATGCTGTGTCACACACACACAGAAGCGCACACACACACACACACACACACACACATACATACACACGCGCGTCGCTGCTGCAGGATAAAGCGCTCTTGACAGTGAGTGCGATTCTTAACTCAAGCGCCGCCCCTCATCCTTTCTTCCCCCCCCCCCCCCCCTTCCTCTCCTCCCTTGCCTCTCTCCACCTGCCATACATCTCACAAACACACACACGCACACACACACACACACACACACACACACACACACACACACACACACACACACACACACAAACACACACTCGCGCTGGCTGCCCTAGTGCACCAAACCCCTCGGAGCTCGGGAGAGCAGCGTAGTCTGGAGGCTATAACGTTATTGCGCATTCCCCTGCTACAGCGAGGAGCGAAACAACAACCACAACTACAACAACATCAACAAAACCTCCATGAAATAGGCTACCGCGTTTCATTACAGGACTAACTCCCGCTTTTCACTTGTTCTATATCTGTTTTTCACCTCAAGTAATCTCGGTACAGTAGGTCTACTTTTCATGATCCCCCGTGTGATGCCGGTGATCAGTGAACATCAAAGGTACGAGGGGACGATCAAGGGACCGGGGCGTACTGTTTCAAACGGAGAAATCTATAAAGAGCGTCATTAGCATAAAAGGCAAGAGGGTTCATTTACATACGGAATATATTTAAAGTGGGACTCCCTCCCGGTGAGACTCGCACTCTGTCATTTGAACACGCGCAGCGAACAGCACGAGCACCGAGCACCGAGCAGGCGACCGCATCAACGGCTCGAGGGAGGAAAACCGGAACACACCGGAGGAGGAGTACCGACAGGCTGGGGAAACGCGGAGCAGTGGAGGGAGTATCCCGGGAGCACGTGCCGAACGGGAGGACCGATATTAACGCGGATGTAAATATAACGGGGCGCTGCAAATAACCGCAATCAGTGACTGCGCAAAACACACATTCACCTCCGCACGCGCACGCACGCACACACACACATCACCGGAGGATTTCTCATTGAGAGAGAGAGACAGAGACACAGAGAGAGAGAGAGAGAGGCGCGCGCACACACACACACGCGTTAACTTTTCTCCCGGTTCGAGGCGGCTGAAGCTTGCGCGCGAGCCGCTCCGTGGATCCGGTGAGTGATGGGCGAAGTGGGCAGCTTCTCGCACGGTCTGGACAGCTTCGGCCACGGTTCCCATTTCGTGCTGACCCCGTCGGGGGACTCCGCCGGGCTGATGGGCGTGGGGGGAGAGCACCTCGTCTCAGCCGAGCGCCTGTCACGCAGCACGCCGTCGGACCTCACGCACCTCCGGGGGATCCTGCGCAGGAGGCAGCTGTACTGCAGAACGGGCTTCCACCTCGAGATCCTGCCCGACGGCACCGTGCAGGGCACGAGGAAGGACCACAGCAGATTCGGTAAGAAGCCTGACTGCAATCTACACAACGTCGTTACAGCTCAGTTATCACAGTGTTATAGAACAATCATTTATATCACTATTTTTCTTAACACCATTTATATCACTATTTTTCTTAACACAATTAATGTACATAGGCTGTATATATATATATTTTTTTTACAGCACACGTTGTCCTTAAGGGCATATATGTGTTTTTGCGCTACACTCATATTCGATATTTCTTCTCGGTGTTTGCACATTTCCCCACACACCCCGTTTCCTCTCTGCAGATTAGATTAGAGGCGAGCGATCCCGATAACAGCTCTGATATCAGACTAAAGAACAGGGTTCGGATTAAGCACACGGGGAACTAGGCTGGGCTACAGAACACTACACAACACAATGACTGGCCAACATGCCTTTGAACTTTGGCGATCCGTCTTGACAACAAGACGGGTCTTGCGAGAGAGAGAGAGAGAGAGAGAGAGAGAGAGAGAGAGAGAACATGGTCATTTTAGGGTGCCATCAAGGTTTCTTGCCCTGACGTGCCGACGGCTTGTTGTGATATCAGCCACCGTCGTGGTGATGCAGCCCGTATGCGTTGTGATGGCGACTTGATGACAGGCTAGGCTGACGCCGTGTGCGTGCGCTGTGGTCTCTAGCGATCACTCCTGCCTGCCTGTGATAGGCAGGCCTGTCCATTTGAATCCTGTCTTTATTCGTGGACGGCAGGTGTGAAACAGCGGGTATCGTGATGATGATGATGATGAAGACGACGGTAGTAATGTGTTTTGCACCGTGCAGGTATCCTGGAGTTCATCAGCCTAGCGGTTGGCATGGTGAGCATCCGAGCGGTGGACAGCGGTCTGTACCTGGGGATGAACAGCAAGGGAGAGCTGTACGGATCTGTAAGTATTTCACCCACATCCACTACTGCAACCTCACCCAAACTCATCCAACCTGATCCAACCTCATCCAACCTCACCCAAGATCACCCACACTCACCCAACCTCACCCAACCTCATTCAACCTAACCCAAGATCACCCAACCTCACCCAACCTCATCCAAGATCACTCAACCTCACCCAAGATCACCCACACTCACCCAAACTCATCCAAACTCATCCAAACTCACCCAACCTCACCCACACTCACCCAAACTCATCCAAGATCACCCAACCTCACCCAAACTCATCCAACCTCATCCAACCTCATCCAACCTCATCCAACCTCATCCAACCTCACCCAAGATCACCCACACTCAACCAAGATCACCCAACCTCACCCATACTCAACCACACTCACCCAAGATCACCCACACTCACCCAACCTCACCCAAGATCACCCACACTCAACCAAGATCACCCAACCTCACCCAAACTCATCCAACCTCACCCAACCTCATCCAACCTCATCCAACCTCACCCAAGATCACCCACACTCAACCAAGATCACCCAACCTCACCCATACTCAACCACACTCACCCAACCTCAACCACACTCACCCAACCTCACCCACACTCAACCACACTCACCCACACTCAACCAACCTCATTTTACCTCATCCAAGATCACCGAAGATCACCCACACTCATCCAACCTAACCCAACCTCACCCAACCTCATCCAACCTCACCCACACTCAACCACACTCAACCACACTCACCCAACCCACCCAACCTCATCCATACTCACCCAATCTCACCCAGCCTCATCCAACACAGGCTTACTGTCGTAGGTTTTTCTGTGTGTGTGTGTGTGTGTGTGTGTGGGGGGGGGGGGGGGTACACAATGTGCCCAGCAGGTGGCACACACCATACATACACACAGGCAGTCACTCAATGTGTGCGTGTGTGCTTGTGTGTGTGCGTGCGCGCGCCCATGTGTGTATGGTGGAGTTTGTATTGTCATCGACACAGTGAGATCACACACTGCACTGTTGCATAACAATCACTAATCACCTCCCTCCCTCCCTCCCTCCCTCCCTCCCTCCCTCCCTCCCTCCCTCCCTCCCTCCCTCCCTCCCTCCCTCCAGGAGAAGCTGACAGCGGAGTGTGTGTTCAGGGAGCAGTTTGAGGAGAACTGGTACAACACTTATTCTTCGAACCTCTATCGCCACGGGGACAAAGGGGCCTTCTACTTCGTTGCCCTCAACAAAGATGGCTCCTCACGGGACGGCACCAGGTCCAGGAGGCACCAGCGCTTCACACACTTCCTGCCGCGGCCCGTCGACCCCGACCGGGTACCGGAACTCTACCGGGAGGTTCTGGGACAGAGGTGAGAACCGGAGCGCGGGGGGGGGGGGTTGGGGGCTGGGCTGTGAGAGAGGGGAGGGTTTTCCTACAAGAACGAAGAACGAACCAGGAAAGGAACTCTGTGACTGTGGAACCCTACAGGGCTCTCCTGACCCTGGAGGACTCTCCTATGAAGAGTCTGTCTGTCTGTCTGTCCTCTGGCTCCTCCTTCCTCCCACCTTTCCTACGGAAACAAAATGGAGGAGTGGTTGCAGAGACAGGGCAGTGGAGAGGTGGAAGCTGGCCTCAGGCACACGACGGGTCAAAGGTCACCGGCTACATAATGACCCCCCCAAGTCCTCGTGGCCAGAGAGGCAGGTGGACCGGGGATAATGGAGTACGAGGGCTGATTAAATGGGCCTTGTTGCCCCCGAGGGCGAGCTGGCGGCCATCTTTGTTTTGGGAGTCAGTTTGAAGGGGACCACCGCCGGAGCTGCTGACGTCATCTTCCCGGGACGGTTCCTCATTGGCCAAGGAGAGGTTGTGATTGGCTGATGTTGGGAGGAAGAGAAGAAGAATGGGAAGGTCTTCCAGTGGAGGAGGGTGGAGGACTTCTTGTGGGTTCTTCCTGAGGTGGACTATCGTGTTCTAATGGAATGTTCTAGAAGCCTAGTGAAGGAATTCTGTTCTGTGACTGCATTCTATATCTGACAATACGCATGGGACTGACTAAAGGAACGATCAAAATCCTGTTTCACTTTTTCTTTATTTATGCATTTTTCTGGGAAAATATATTTATTTTATATATTTATTTATTTTGAGAATATATTTTTACAGGTATACATACAATATAATACCAAAAAAAAGTAAAGAAGCCCTGAGAATTGAAAGATTTATTTTGTGCCACTCTGTAGAAATGCATCCATGTGTCCTTATTTTAACTGACTGAAGAAAGTATTTTCCTAGAGGTTTGTGGACAGTGTTGGGTGTGGAAACCATGCCCTCGTCTACTCAGCTGGGTTACCAGGGCCACCATGTTCCTCTGCTTTGTCATCAGAGCGCGCCTGGTTTATGTCATCACTAACAGCCACCACTGAAAATCACTGAGGAATAAAAACAAAATAGTTGAAATGGAACCGCTGCGTCTGTGTGTCCTTCTCATATTCACAACACACTTTATTCTGTGATGCTGCCTTCCATTCGTCTGGGAAGTGGTGAGGTGGGGAAATGCTAATAAAACAGTCTTACTACAGTTTCACTTAGTCACACAGGGAGCAGCCATCTTGTTCATGGCTTGCAGAGCTAACTGGGGGTATAGTAGGGTCGAGGGGTACGAGTTCACCAGCCCAGAAAACAAGTGGTGAGGGGCGTTCCAGTTAAAACTCTAGTATCTTGTGAGTCACGACTTCACGAGGCAAATGGATCCCATCATTAGCTGACTGCTCGTGTCTGGTAGAGACAGGAGGGACACGTCCTCACGAGCTACCGGAGGACGGGCTTTGAGCCGAGAGCAGGTTGGGATCGGAACCCCCGCGATGATGAGGTCATCATCCAACGTTCCTCCCAGGCGACTCGGCCGGTACGCGGCTCGCCCCTCGCCGTCCCCGAAGAGGCGAGCGCCGGATGAGGTAGACGACAGGAAAGGGAGGAGTGATGAGAAACGCCGACGGATGAGTCAGACGGGCGAGGTGGGGACGGGGTGGGGGATCTGTCTCTCCGGGTGCATTGCAATCAATTGGAATCATCTCTTGAAATCCCAACCCCGCCTGTCTGGAGAGCCAAGGGGTTTAAATCAAGCGCCCCCCCCCACCCAGACGTTTCAGACACTATTAGGCCCATAGAGGGGTAACAGCAGGCTCTATCTCTGATACCACCCATGCCTAACCCCGGCACGGAAGGGCTTTGCTACATTGTGTCTGGCGTGAGGACACACACACACGCACACACACACACACACACTAGAGAGACCCGCATGCCCTAGCTAGGGGTTCTGTGTTGGAGGGAGGAGAGAGGTGTGGGGCTGAGTACCAGCATGGAGAGATGAGAAGAGAGAAAGAAGGGCACACACACACACACACACACACACACACACACATTAACACGCACATACCTCTCTCTCTGTCTCTCTTTGAAGATGTTTTTGTGGCTGGGTGGGAGGATATGTTTGAGTTGAGTCACTGTGTGTGCGTGTGTGTATGCGTGTGTGTGTGTGTGTGTGTGTGTGTCTCCGATAGTGTCTCAGAAGGTGTGTGATCTGTGAATCTGTGTGATGGTGGGCCAGGGGTTCTCCTGACTAGGAGCATGTCTGACTGATGTGGGAACAACAGTGTGTGTGTGTGTTTGTGTGTGTGTGTGTGGGGGGGGGGGGGGGGGGGTTCCCCTCATGGTCGGAAACCAAACAGCCCGGGGACGACGCAGGCAGAACCCTGCTGGAGAAGAGAGGAGAGAGAAGAGAGAAGAGAGAAGAGAGAAGAGAGGAGAGAGGAGAGAGGAGAGAGAAGAGAGGAGAGAGGAGAGAGGAGAGAAAAGAGAGAGGAGAGAGAAGAGAGGAGAGAGGAGAGAGAAGAGAGAAGAGAGAAGAGAGAAGAGAGGAGAGAGAAGAGAGGAGAGAGGAGAGAGGAGAGAAAAGAGAGAGGAGAGAGAAGAGAGGAGAGAGGAGAGAGAAGAGAGAAGAGAGAAGAGAGAAGAGAGGAGAGAGGAGAGAGGAGAGAGGAGAGAGGAGAGAGAGAAGAGAGGAGAGAGAAGAAAGAGAAGAGAGGAGAGAGAAGAGAGGAGAGAGAGTCTGCGTTTGTCTGGATGCTCCTGCTTCTGTTATTACTGCTGACAAAGACAGATGAGCCACACTTGTTTGTGTATGGAGAGAGAGAGAGAGAGAGAGAGAGAGAGAGAGACAGAGAGAGACAGAGAGAGACAGAGAGAGACAGAGAGAGAGAGAGAGACAGAGAGAGAGAGAGACAGAGAGAGAGAGAGAGAGAGAGAGAGAGACAGAGAGAGACAGAGAGAGAGAGAGAGACAGGGAGAGACAGAGAGAGAGAGAGAGAGAGAGAGAGAGAGAGACAGAGAGAGACAGAGAGAGAGAGAGAGACAGGGAGAGACAGAGAGAGAGAGAGAGAGACAGAGAGAGACAGAGAGAGAGAGAGAGAGAGAGAGAGAGAGAGAGACAGAGAGAGACAGAGAGAGACAGAGAGAGACAGAGAGAGAGAGAGAGACAGAGAGAGACAGAGAGAGAGAGAGACAGAGAGAGAGAGAGAGAGAGACAGAGAGAGACAGAGAGAGACAGAGAGAGAGAGAGAGACAGGGAGAGACAGAGAGAGAGAGAGAGAGAGAGAGAGGGTTTCAGCGTCGGTCAAATATTTTCTGTGTGTGTGTGTGTGTGTGTGTGTGTGTGTGTGTGTTTTTCCGCTCCGACAGCTGTGGAAGTCAGTGATCTCTCTCTGTTCATGTCTCTGGCTACGGCCGCCTGCACAGGTGTCCCTCTGCACACACACACACACACACACACACACACACACACACACACAAACACGTCTCTGCGTGTGTCAATGTGAAGGGACTGAGTGTGTCTGTCCCTCTCCTCTGTCCCAGAGATGACGGACATGGTCCATGTTGATACCTGCACACCTCAAACAGGTGAGGCCTACTGTCCTGTAACACCATACCTGAACCTGTTCAATCCTTACTAATGGGTTTATATAGCAGACATGTTTAGAGTGGACTGCCCTGAGACCCTGGTTGTTATATCTGCAAAAGAGCCTCAGTCCAATACAGACAAGACACACTGACCCAGGAAGAACTGGTCTGGTTTAACATCCTGACCCAGGAAGAACTAGCCTGGTTTAACATCCTGACCCAGGAAGAACCTGGTTAAACATCCTGACCCAGGAAGAACCTGGTTTAACATCCTGACCCAGGAAGAACCTGGTTTAACATCCTGACCCAGGAAGAACTGGCCTGGTTTAACACACTGACCCAGGAAGAACCTGGTTTAACATCCTGACCCAGGAAGAACCTGGTTTAACACACTGACCCAGGAAGAACTGGCCTGGTTTAACATCCTGACCCAGGAAGAACCTGGTTTAACACACTGACCCAGGAAGAACCTGGTTTAACATCCTGACCCAGGAAGAACCTGGTTTAACACACTGACCCAGGAAGAACCTGGTTTAACATCCTGACCCAGGAAGAACTGGTCTGGTTTAACATCCTGACCCAGGAAGAACCTGGTTTAACATCCTGACCCAGGAAGAACTGGTCTGGTTTAACATCCTGACCCAGGAAGAACCTGGTTTAACATCCTGACCCAGGAAGAACTGGTCTGGTTTAACATCCTGACCCAGGAAGAACTAGCCTGGTTTAACATCCTGACCCAGGAAGAACTGGTCTGGTTTAACACACTGACCCAGGAAGAACTGGTCTGGTTTAACACACTGACCCAGGAAGAACTGGTCTGGTTTAACACACTGACCCAGGAAGAACCTGGTTTAACATCCTGACCCAGGAAGAACCTGGTTTAACACACTGACCCAGGAAGAACCTGGTTTAACATCCTGACCCAGGAAGAACCTGGTTTAACATCCTGACCCAGGAATAACCTGGTTTAACACACTGACCCAGGAAGAACCTGGTTTAACATCCTGACCAAGGAAGAACTGGCCTGGTTTAACACACTGACCCAGGAAGAACCTGGTTTAACACACTGACCCAGGAAGAACCTGGTTTAACATCCTGACCCAGGAAGAACCTGGTTTAACATCCTGACCCAGGAAGAACCTGGTTTAACATCCTGACCCAGGAAGAACCTGGTTTAACATCCTGACCCAGGAAGAACCCTGGTTTAACATCCTGACCCAGGAAGAACCTGGTTTAACACACTGACCCAGGAAGAACCTGGTTTAACATCCTGACCCAGGAAGAACCTGTTTAACATCCTGACCCAGGAAGAACCTGGTTTAACATCCTGACCCAGGAAGAACCTGGTTTAACATCCTGACCCAGGAAGAACCTGGTTTAACACACTGACCCAGGAAGAACCTGGTTTAACATCCTGACCCAGGAAGAACCTGGTTTAACATCCTGACCCAGGAAGAACCTGGTTTAACACACTGACCCAGGAAGAACCTGGTTAACATCCTGACCCAGGAAGAACCTGGTTTAACATCCTGACCCAGGAAGAACCTGGTTTAACATCCTGACCCAGGAAGAACTGGTCTGGTTTAACATCCTGACCCAGGAAGAACCTGGTTTAACATCCTGACCAAGGAAGAACCTGTTTAACTCCCGTCTGTCATTACTGGTGGAAAACACGTCCACAGACAAGATGTCTACAGAAGCCAATGTCTTAATCATAGTTCTTATCTACTGAGCCACAAACCCAACATGGTGAAATATATCACTACAAATTACACACACACACACACACACACACACACACACACACACACACACACACACACACACACACACACACACACACACACTGCTGGGCAGAACCTTAGATAGAACTACTGTAACAGTTAACCGCAAGAGAATTTCATTAAAGGTTTATTAAAAAAATAATTAAAAAAAAAAGTCCATGCAAACAGCACAGGAGGGGATTCAAACCAGCAACCCCCCTCCCCCTCTCTCTCTCTCTCTCTCTTCTCTCTCATCTCTCTCTCTTTCTCTGTCTCTCTCATCTCTCTCTCTTTCTCTGTCTCTCTCTCTCTCTTCTCTCTCCTCTCTCTCTCTTTCTCTCTCTCACGCTATACCAGGGAAGTAATTAAAACAAGTGAAGCTAAATTGAAGCATAGTGAACTCATCTCTCACACTCTCTCTCTTCTTCTTTCTCTCTCAGAACACAAAACACACACACACACACACACACACACACACAAACACACACAAACACACACACACACAAACACACACACACACACACCACACACACACCCTTCCCCCATCGATACATCAGCCAGGCACTATCGATCGGATGGAAGATTTCTCTCTGTGCAGCGGGGCGCCAGTGTGTGTGTGTGTGTGTGTGTGTTTCTCATATGTGTGTGTGAGTGAGTGTGTTTTTGTTTCTCGTGCATTTGCACAGTGTGTTTCTGTAGAGTCTGTGCTGTAGTGTGTGTGTTTGTGTGTGTGTGTGTGTGTGTGTGTGTTTGTGTGTGTGTGTATCCTGGAATGTCTAATACAGCTGCAATTTCACTCAAGCTCATTTAGGCTAGTCTGCCCCCCTCTCTTTCTCTCCCCCCCTCTCTTTCTCTCCTCCTCCCTCTCTTTCTCTCCTCCTCCTCCCTCTCTTTCTCTCTCTCTCTCTCTCTCTCTCTCCCTCTCTCTTCTCTCTCATCTCTCTCTCTTTCTCTCTCTCGCGCTATACCAGGGGAAGTAATTAAAACAAGTGAAGCTAAATTGAAGCATATTGAACTCATCTCTCACACTCTCTCTCTTTTTCTTTCTCTCACTCCCCCTCTCTTTCTCCCCCCCTCCCTCTCTTTCTCCCCCCCCCTCTCTTTCTCTCCCCCCCCTCTATTTCTCTCCTCCCCCTCTCTCCCCCCCCCCTCTCTTTCTCCCCCCCTCTCTTTCTCTCCCCCCCTCTCTTTCTCTCCTCCTCCCCCCTCTCTTTCTCTCCTCCTCCCCCTCTCTTTCTCTCCTCCCCCCTCCCTCTCTCTCCTCCTCCCTCCTCCTCACCTAAATCTCTATCCATCTTGCAGCAGAGTAATGATTTTAACTAAATGAGAATCTTGCTGCTCCCTTCCTTTGTTATACCGGATCAATGGGACTCAGTGTG
>NW_028175952.1:5000-15000 GCF_949987555.1 Borostomias antarcticus
TGGTCTTCCCTGGTCTTCCCTGGTCTTCTCTGGTCTTCTCTGGTCTTCTCTGGTCTTCTCTGGTCTTCCCTGGTCTCTGGTCTTCCCTGGTCTTCCCTGGTCTTCCCTGGTCTTCTCTGGTCTTCTCTGGTCTTCCCTGGTCTTCCCTGGTCTGCTCTGGTCTTCCCTGGTCTTCCCTGGTCTTCCCTGGTCTTCCCTGGTCTCATCTGGTCTTCTCTGGTCTTCCCTGGTCTTCCCTGGTCCTCTCTGGTCTTCCCTGGTCTTCCCTGGTCTCTGGTCTTCCCTGGTCTTCCCTGGTCTTCCCTGGTCTTCCCTGGTCTCCTCTGGTCTTCCCTGGTCTTCTCTGGTCTTCCCTGGTCTTCCCTGGTCTTCCCTGGTCTTCCCTGGTCTTCCCTGGTCTTCCCTGGTCTTCCCTGGTCTTCCCTGGTCTTCTCTGGTCTTCCCTGGTCTTCTCTGGTCTCTGGTCTTCCCTGGTCTTCTCTGGTCTTCCCTGGTCTTCCCTGGTCTTCCCTGGTCTTCTCTGGTCTTCCCTGGTCTTCCCTGGTCTTCCCTGGTCTCCCCTGGTCTTCCCTGGTCTTCTCTGGTCTTCTCTGGTCTTCCCTGGTCTTCCCTGGTCTTCTCTGGTCTTCTCTGGTCTTCTCTGGTCTTCCCTGGTCTTCCCTGGTCTTCCCTGGTCTCCTCTGGTCTTCTCTGGTCTTCTCTGGTCTTCCCTGGTCTTCCCTGGTCTCTGGTCTTCCCTGGTCTTCTCTGGTCTTCCCTGGTCTTCCCTGGTCTTCTCTGGTCTTCTCTGGTCTTCCCTGGTCTTCCCTGGTCTTCTCTGGTCTTCCCTGGTCTTCCCTGGTCTTCCCTGGTCTTCTCTGGTCTTCTCTGGTCTTCCCTGGTCTTCCCTGGTCTTCCCTGGTCTTCCCTGGTCTTCCCTGGTCTTCTCTGGTCTTCTCTGGTCTTCCCTGGTCTTCCCTGGTCTTCTCTGGTCTCCCCTGGTCTCCCCTGGTCTTCCCTGGTCTCCTCTGGTCTTCCCTGGTCTTCCCTGGTCTTCCCTGGTCTCTGGTCTTCTCTGGTCTCCTCTGGTCTCCCCTGGTCTTCCCTGGTCTCCTCTGGTCTTCCCTGGTCTTCTCTGGTCTTCCCTGGTCTCTGGTCTTCCCTGGTCTTCCCTGGTCTTCCCTGGTCTTCCCTGGTCTTCTCTGGTCTTCTCTGGTCTTCCCTGGTCTCTGGTCTTCCCTGGTCTTCTCTGGTCTTCCCTGGTCTTCTCTGGTCTTCCCTGGTCTTCCCTGGTCTTCCCTGGTCTTCTCTGGTCTTCCCTGGTCTTCCCTGGTCTTCTCTGGTCTTCTCTGGTCTTCTCTGGTCTTCCCTGGTCTTCCCTGGTCTTCTCTGGTCTTCCCTGGTCTTCCCTGGTCTTCCCTGGTCTTCCCTGGTCTTCCCTGGTCTTCCCTGGTCTTCCCTGGTCTTCCCTGGTCTTCTCTGGCCTTCCCTGGTCTTCCCTGGTCTTCCCTGGTCTTCCCTGGTCTTCCCTGGTCTTCCCTGGTCTTCTCTGGTCTTCTCTGGTCTCCTCTGGTCTTCCCTGGTCTTCTCTGGTCTTCCCTGGTCTTCCCTGGTCTTCTCTGGTCTTCCCTGGTCTCCCCTGGTCTTCCCTGGTCTTCTCTGGTCTTCCCTGGTCTTCCCTGGTCTTCTCTGGTCTTCCCTGGTCTTCCCTGGTCTTCCCTGGTCTTCCCTGGTCTTCCCTGGTCTTCCCTGGTCTTCCCTGGTCTTCCCTGGTCTCTGGTCTTCCCTGGTCTTCCCTGGTCTTCCCTGGTCTTCCCTGGTCTTCCCTGGTCTTCCCTGGTCTTCCCTGGTCTTCCCTGGTCTCTGGTCTTCCCTGGTCTTCCCTGGTCTTCCCTGGTCTCTGGTCTTCTCTGGTCTTCTCTGGTCTTCCCTGGTCTTCCCTGGTCTTCCCTGGTCTTCTCTGGTCTTCTCTGGTCTTCTCTGGTCTTCCCTGGTCTTCTCTGGTCTTCCCTGGTCTTCTCTGGTCTTCCCTGGTCTCCCCTGGTCTTCCCTGGTCTTCTCTGGTCTTCTCTGGTCTTCTCTGGTCTTCCCTGGTCTTCCCTGGTCTCTGGTCTTCCCTGGTCTCTGGTCTTCCCTGGTCTTCCCTGGTCTTCCCTGGTCTTCTCTGGTCTTCTCTGGTCTTCCCTGGTCTCCCCTGGTCTTTTCCCTGGTCTCCCCTGGTCTTCCCTGGTCTTCCCTGGTCTTCTCTGGTCTTCTCTGGTCTTCCCTGGTCTTCCCTGGTCTCATCTGGTCTTCCCTGGTCTTCCCTGGTCTTCCCTGGTCTTCCCTGGTCTTCCCTGGTCTTCCCTGGTCCCTGGTCTTCCCTGGTCTTCCCTGGTCTTCCCTGGTCTTCCCTGGTCTTCCCTGGTCTTCCCTGGTCTTCCCTGGTCTTCCCTGGTCTCCTCAGTCCAGGCAGAGCAGAACATGGTCATCAGTCCAGCTGCCTGCATGCGTTGAGTTTCCTCCTTCTGTCACGGCCTCACAGAGGAGGAGGAGTCTAGTCTCTCATCTTTGTTCTTTCCTTCATCCTCCTCTTCCTCATCTCCCTGGTATCCCCTTCTGTTACTGTCTCTCTCTCTCTCTCCCTCTCTCTCTCTCTCTCTCCCTCTCTCTCTCTCCCTCTCTCTATCTCTCTCTCTCTCCCTCTCTCTCCCTCTCTCTCTCCCTCTCTCTCTCTCTCTCTCTCTCTCTCTTCTCCTCTCCTGACCCCTCTCTCTGCTCCTCACAGACGGAGAGGGAGTGAGTGGGTCTTGAAAGAGAGCAGCGCCGCTCTACCCATCAAGGTCGCTCTGCGCTCCCCTGAAACAGGGAGAGGGAGAGGTGGAGAGAGAGAGAGAGAGGGAGAGGTGGAGAGAGAGAGAGAGAGAGAGAGAGGGAGAGGTGGAGAGAGAGAGAGGGAGAGAGAGACAGGGAGAGAGACAGGGAGAGAGAGAGAGAGGGAGAGGTGGAGAGAGAGAGAGAGACAGGGAGAGAGAGAGAGAGGGAGAGGTGGAGAGAGAGAGAGAGAGAATGCTCAGCTGTCTCTTTTTCTTCTCGTCTCCTGCCCTCCTCTCCACTCCTCTTCCACTCCCATCAGCTCTGAATCATTTGATATCTCACTCCTCCTCCAGCTCTCACATCTGACCACTATAGCCCAGCCCATAGCTCCCCCTGAACTACAGTACAACTCTCCCTCCCTCCCTCACCCCCCCCCCCCTCTCCCTCCCTCCCTCTCTCTCTCCCTCCCTCTCTTCCTCTCTCTCTCTCTCTCCCTCCCTCTCTCTCCCCTCTCTCTCTCTCTCCTCTCTCCCTCCCTCTCTCTGTCTCCCCTCTCTCTCTCTCTCCCTCTCTCTCTCTCCCTCTCTCTCTCTCTCCCTCTCTCTCCCCCTCTCTCTCTCTCTCCCTCCCTCTCTCTCCCCTCTCTCTCTCTCTCCTCTCTGTCTCCCCTCTCCCTCTCTCTCTCTCCCTGTATCTCTCTCCATCTCTCTCTCTCCCTCTCCGTCTCTCTCTGTCTCCCTCGCTCTGCCTCTGTCACTTTTCAGTTATTTTCTTCGCCCTGCCTATGGGTCTTTCAGTCTGTATCTCACTTTCTCTCTCTCCCTCCCTCTCTCTCTCTCTCCCTCCCTCTCTCTCTCTGTCTCTCTCTGTCTCCCTCGCCCTGCCTATGGGTCTTTCAGTCTGTATCTCACTTTCTCTCTCTCCCTCCCTCTCTCTCTCTCTCGCTCACCATCTCTTCAAACAGATCAGCCTTGAGCTTTTGCAAGGCAGATCGACAGACTCCCACGTACTCACCAATACCCGGCCTTCATGTCGTAGGGGCACGGATGAGTCTCAGTGAACATGTCTGCTTCTTTTACAAATCTGTCAGTTTGAGAGAGATGAGGACGTAGACTTTCTACTGCATGGCGTTCAGGGTGGTCTGAGCATGTAGACTCTGTTTCTACTGCATGGCGTTCAGGTTGCTACTGCATGGCGTTCAGGTTGCTATGAGTCTGAGCACGTAGACTCTGTTTCTACTGCATGGCGTTCAGGGTGTATAGCACCCGATAATGTAATAATTAACTGATAATGTAATAACGCCTGATAATGTAATAAAAGTTTGACTTAACTCAATCGAAAATGTAATAAAACCTGATAATGTAATAACTTAACCAATAATGTAATAAGGTATTACATTATCAGAAAAATGGTATTACATTATCAGTCAGGAAATTTTATTACATTATTGGTTAAGTTATTACATTATCAGGTTTTATTACATTTTCGATTGAGTTAAGTCAAACTTTTATTACATTAACAGTTAATTATTACATTATCGGGTGCTACAGGGTGCTCTGGGTCTGAGGACGTAGACTCTTACTGGGCTCCTCATGTACAGGGATGAGAAGCCATAGGTCTTTGGCCATGCGTCCTTGACAAAACAGACTAGCTCCATGCAAGTAATGTTATTTTCTGTATGTACAGAGATAGATTGAATACACACGCATTGAAAGTAGGATAAGGCACACTGCGTGGATGTGGAGCGCGTTATTAATGGGATTTCAGCATAGCCTAGCATGCTACTATCCATGGCCACAGGTTCTATTCAAAGTATTCAAATCCTTCTGACTGCTGATATTGAACATCATAACTTTGTTTGATATCTCCCCCCACACACACACACACACACACACACACACACACACACACACCCTCTCACCTTTCACTGCTTTTTCTTCCTCATCCTTTCAGGTTGTTCTACCTACGTTTAGTAAATTACAATGCAAATAGCTGTCAGGTAAACGGGACTACAGGAGTTCCAATGGGGATTTTTGCACGAGCAAGCTGTTCAGCGTGAGCTGACGTGGGAGGGGGGGGTGAGGGGGGGGGGGGGCATGGGCCCGCAGGGGGCGCAAGATTTTATTATTATTATTATTATTATTATTATTTCCCTCTTGCTCCTGCGCCCCTCTGGACATTTGGCGGCCGCCTACTGTATCTCACCTATGCCAAGAAACGGCCCTGTATATAAAGACACACACACACACACACATATATATATATATATATACAGACACAGCAGAGGGAACTAGACACACACACACACATACACACACACACACACACACACACACATATAGATACCCTGCAGCTTGATCCAGACCTTTCCCGTGCAGCGCCGCACATGCCCCCATATAGGCTGAGTGACTAGGGAGTCCATGAACCTTCCTCATGCATATCAAAAGCATCCTGCTCTACTGTGTGTGTGTGTGTGTGTGTGTGTGTGTGTGTGTGTGTGTGTGTGTGTGTGTGTGTGTGTGTGTGTGTGTGTGTGTGTGTGTGAGGCCATACTCTGCTATTAAGGTTCCAAACTCTATTCTCATAAAAGCTCTGTGGAATCAAAAGGTTTCTCGGCCGACTCAACACTGAGAACATGTACAGTAGGTTCATAACTCAACACTGAGAACATGTACAGTAGGTTCATAACTCAACACTGAAGCATGTACAGTAGGTTCATAACTCAACACTGAACACATGTACAGTAGGTTCATAACTCAACACTGAACACATGTACAGTAGGTTCATAACTCAACACTGAGAACATGTACAGTAGGTTCATAACTCAACACTGAGAACATGTACAGTAGGTTCATAACTCAACACTGAGAACATGTACAGTAGGTTCATAACTCAACACTGAGAACATGTACAGTAGGTTCATAACTCAACACTGAGAACATGTACAGTAGGTTCATAACTCAACACTGAGAACATGTACAGTAGGTTCATAACTCAACACTGTAAACTTGTACAGTAGGTTCATAACTCAACACTGAGAACATGTACAGTAGGTTCATAACTCAACACTGAGAACATGGACAGTAGGTTCATAACTCAACACTGAGAACATGTACAGTAGGTTCATAACTCAACACTGAACACATGTACAGTAGGTTCATAACTCAACACTGAACACATGTACAGTAGGTTCATAACTCAACACTGAGAACATGTACAGTAGGTTCATAACTCAACACTGAGAACATGTACAGTAGGTTCATAACTCAACACTGAGAACATGTACAGTAGGTTCATAACTCAACACTGAGAACATGTTCAGTAGGTTCATAACTCAACACTGAGAACATGTTCAGTAGGTTCATAACTCAACACTGAGAACATGTTCAGTAGGTTCATATTCAGTGATCTGCATCCCCCAGGACCAGAACACAAAGAGATAATGTAATGTTCCATTTTCTCTTTTCTCCAAATCCGTACCCCCCATCCCCCCCCCCCCCCCCCGCACGATCCATACACATGTACAGCCACGCATACAAACACACACACACACACACACACACACACACTGACACGCAAGATAACAAACCCGAGCTTCGTCACCATCCACCTGAGTCACTGAGGATAATCTCTCTTCAGTTGATGAAGTCATACGTAGCCGTGTCACTGCATGAGTGTGTGTTCAGTGTGTTTACATACATGCAGTGTGTGTGTGAGAGGATGCCCAGTGTACTGTGTGTGTGAGAGGATGCCCAGTGTACTGTGTGTGTGAGAGGATGCCCAGTGTACTGTGTGTGTGAGAGGATGCCCAGTGTACTGTGTGTGTGAGAGGATGCCCAGTGTACTGTGTGTGTGAGAGGATGCCCAGTGTACTGTGTGTGTGAGAGGATGCCCAGTGTACTGTGTACAGCAGGCCTCTTAGCTTAGGGGGGGGGGGGGGGATCAGCAGCTCAGGCAGAAGGCAGGGACACCTCAGGGGTCCTTCAAGAAGGGTAGGCTATGGAATCCAGGGTGGGGTACTTCCTGATCCGCAGTGTGGACAGCAAAGGGGATGCTGGTGGCCTTCGATTGTGTCATTATCACTACACCTGACGTTATCACTACACCTGACGTTATCACTACACCTGACATTATCACTACACCTGACATTATCACTACACCTGACATTATCACTACACCTGACATTATCACTACACCTGACATTATCACTACACCTGACATTATCACTACACCTGACGTTAAACTGTTCATCAGGATTATGAAAACCTATTTTCTTCAATCAAATGCTATTATCGTTGATAAAGATCGCGTTCATTAACATTTGTAATGAATCTATAATATATGAAAGTTTCACTTTTTAAATTAAATTACAGAAATGAATAAACTTTCCACAATATTCTCATTTTCTGAGATGCACCTGTATATTCCCATGGGGGGAAGTATCCCAGTCTTTACATCCGGTATCTTCTGGGAGATGATGTTTAGAGGGCGTTCAGGTTCCTCCTCTGCTCTCGTCTTGTCTCGTCTCGTACCAGCTCTGTGGCCTAGTGGTAGAGTGTCTGCCCAGAGACTGGGAGGTTGTGGGTTCGATCCCCGGCCGGGTCGTACCAAAGACTATAAAAATGGGACCCATTGCCTCCCTGCTTGGCACTCAGCATCAAGGGTTGGAATTGGGGGGCTACATCACCAAATGATTCCCGAGCGCGGCACCGCTGCTGCTCACCGCTCCCCCAGGGGAAGGGTCAAATGCGGAGAACAAATTTCACACACTCAGGTGTGTGACAATCAGTGGAACTTAGTCTTAGTCTGGCAGCAGCTAATGGCGCTCGTTTCAAACAGCTGTTGTAGAGATGATGTTGATGATGCATCTGAACGACGATCGCAAATGTCTTTGTTCACACGCCCGTCAACATGATGAGTGACGAGTTGCTAATTTCCCGGGATCCTGGGCATTCTGCGCCCATGCTGGCCCCATTTCCATCTGAATGGCGCGGGGTATTTTTAGGTCCGTCTCCGGATAGATAGACAGCGTTTAGCCTCTTGTTTTGGCTGCTGTAAAGCTACTTAGCATGGTGCGTTTACTGAAGCGCAGCATGAATAACAGGAATGACGCTAGCGCTAATATATTGTTCAGCTTCGACAGAGGACTGTTGACAGGCGTGTTGAGAATGCAGATTTGAGAGCCGTGTCAAAAACACGGCTGTCAAAAACCACAGTGTCTGCATGGTCTGCTCATCTGTTATTGTGTGCTTAGGTCTCATATGTTGATCTTTCATATAATATGTTTCAAATCAGTGTGTGTGTCTGTGTACACTTTTCTGTGATGGTGTGTGTCTGTGTGTGTGTGTGTGTACACATCTCTGTGATGGTATGTGTGTGTGTGTGTGTGTGTGTGTTTGTGTGTTTTTGTGTGTGTGTGTGTGTGTGTGTGTGTGTGTGTGTGTGTGTGTCTGTACACATCTCTGTGATGGTATGTGTGTGTGTGTGTGTGTGTGTGTGTGTGTGTGTGTGTGTGTGTGTGTGTGTGTCAGCGCTAATGTACTGTATGGTTCAGCTTAGACAGGGAACTGTTAACAGGCGTGTTTGGAATGCAGATTTGAGAACACGGTGTCGCAAGCGTTCTGATGAATATGTGGAAGATCCTGAGTTGAAACAATGGTCATCAAGACAGATTACGGATGACCGTTAGAGTTACTGGATCTCAAAGGAACATTCTCAGGAACTTGAGCTCCCGAACCACAATTGGTACATTACAAAACCCTATCTCGAAGGGAGTGGATGCATTAGATATTGCGTCACTGTTGTTCGTTTGTACAAATGTGGTCTGCCAGTAAAAAGCCTCCCGATTATCAACCTTGATGAATCACGCTGACAATCGTTCGACAAGCCCAATCCCCTCAATGTGCTCTGGGTTCATCTCTCAGGTCTGGATATTGCTGCATCGGAGTCCAGTAACTGACCGATGACCTCATCTTCTCCTCTGAGGACATACAGTAGCCTGAAAGACCCTTGCAATCACATTGTTTCCCACAACCCCTTGTGGTTTGAGGTCATGACCCACAGCATCGGATGTCACAACACAGACTCCCAAATCCTCCCACCATCCTGTGCATTTCAGCCTTCTGCAGAGTCATCTATCCGTAGGCCGCGCAGAAGCCCCACCCCAAACATCTCCTCAATCTTCCAGTAAAGCACTCGTGAATGTATTCTTGAGAATTACATTTGGCATAGTTTGGAATAAACTGAAATTGCTCGGGAAAAGTAATTGAAATGAAACATCATCAGGTGTCAGAACATTCTCAGGACGCCTTTGTTGGAATTCCATCCAAAGAACATGATTGGTGATTGGTGATTGGTGACTGGTGATTGGTGATTGGTGACTCCATGTTAACTTATCTGCCTGTGAGACCCGGATGTGTTTCACTGTAGCCGACTTCTTCCACATCAACCCCACGACGCCCCTCAGGCTCTCTCCACGCACATGTATGGCCTCTGACATCCACAGTACAGTAGGCCTGGACTTAATGTTGCATGAGGCGTGTCGTTTATGACGCATGATGCACATTGTCTCATAAACGACGGTATGTCAGCTACGTGAATCCCAAGAATGAGGCCACATCAGTCCCATATCCAATGTGCATCGGCCAAGAAATAAGGAATTATACCAGATTAATTATACGAGTGTGCAAGACAGCGACGTAACACACCTTTGTGTGTCTGTGTAGAGTGTGTGTGTGAGCGTGTGTGTACTTCTGTGTGGGTGTGTGGGTGTGTAGGTACGCGTGGGCGGGTCCTGGAACTTCTTCCTCTGGCAGTCATTCTTGGGAGCTCTTGTGTTTGTAGAACAGGGTGAGGCTTAATCTGTGTGTGTGTGTGTGTGTGTGTGTGTGTGTTGTGCTCAAGCACTCCATGGTACAGTAGTATCAGGTAAATGGTAGTTTCAGGTACATGGTAGTATTAGTACATGGTAGTTTCAGGTACATGGTAGTTTCAGGTACATGGTAGTTTCAGGTACATGGTAGTTTGAGGTACATGGTAGTATTAGTACATGGTAGTATTAGTACATGGTAGTTTCAGGTACATGGTAGTTTCAGGTACATGGTAGTTTCAGGTACATGGTAGTTTCAGGTACATGGTAGTATCAGTACATGGTAGTATTAGTACATGGTAGTATTAGTACATGGTAGTTTCAGGTACATGGTAGTTTCAGGTACATGGTAGTTTC